>NC_083572.1:116670266-116857340 GCF_027579695.1 Neoarius graeffei | reverse complement strand
AACCCTAACCCTAACCCTAACCCTAACCCTAACCCTAACCCTAACCCTAACCCTAACCCTAACCCTAACCCTAACCCTAACCCTAACCCTAACCCTAACCCTAACCCTAACCCTAACCCTAACCCTAACCCTAACCCTAACCCTAACCCTAACCCTAACCCTAACCCTAACCCTAACCCTAACCCTAACCCTAACCCTAACCCTAACCCTAACCCTAACCCTAACCCTAACCCTAACCCTAACCCTAACCCTAACCCTAACCCTAACCCTAACCCTAACCCTAACCCTAACCCTAACCCTAACCCTAACCCTAACCCTAACCCTAACCCTAACCCTAACCCTAACCCTAACCCTAACCCTAACCCTAACCCTAACCCTAACCCTAACCCTAACCCTAACCCTAACCCTAACCCTAACCCTAACCCTAACCCTAACCCTAACCCTAACCCTAACCCTAACCCTAACCCTAACCCTAACCCTAACCCTAACCCTAACCCTAACCCTAACCCTAACCCTAACCCTAACCCTAACCCTAACCCTAACCCTAACCCTAACCCTAACCCTAACCCTAACCCTAACCCTAACCCTAACCCTAACCCTAACCCTAACCCTAACCCTAACCCTAACCCTAACCCTAACCCTAACCCTAACCCTAACCCTAACCCTAACCCTAACCCTAACCCTAACCCTAACCCTAACCCTAACCCTAACCCTAACCCTAACCCTAACCCTAACCCTAACCCTAACCCTAACCCTAACCCTAACCCTAACCCTAACCCTAACCCTAACCCTAACCCTAACCCTAACCCTAACCCTAACCCTAACCCTAACCCTAACCCTAACCCTAACCCTAACCCTAACCCTAACCCTAACCCTAACCCTAACCCTAACCCTAACCCTAACCCTAACCCTAACCCTAACCCTAACCCTAACCCTAACCCTAACCCTAACCCTAACCCTAACCCTAACCCTAACCCTAACCCTAACCCTAACCCTAACCCTAACCCTAACCCTAACCCTAACCCTAACCCTAACCCTAACCCTAACCCTAACCCTAACCCTAACCCTAACCCTAACCCTAACCCTAACCCTAACCCTAACCCTAACCCTAACCCTAACCCTAACCCTAACCCTAACCCTAACCCTAACCCTAACCCTAACCCTAACCCTAACCCTAACCCTAACCCTAACCCTAACCCTAACCCTAACCCTAACCCTAACCCTAACCCTAACCCTAACCCTAACCCTAACCCTAACCCTAACCCTAACCCTAACCCTAACCCTAACCCTAACCCTAACCCTAACCCTAACCCTAACCCTAACCCTAACCCTAACCCTAACCCTAACCCTAACCCTAACCCTAACCCTAACCCTAACCCTAACCCTAACCCTAACCCTAACCCTAACCCTAACCCTAACCCTAACCCTAACCCTAACCCTAACCCTAACCCTAACCCTAACCCTAACCCTAACCCTAACCCTAACCCTAACCCTAACCCTAACCCTAACCCTAACCCTAACCCTAACCCTAACCCTAACCCTAACCCTAACCCTAACCCTAACCCTAACCCTAACCCTAACCCTAACCCTAACCCTAACCCTAACCCTAACCCTAACCCTAACCCTAACCCTAACCCTAACCCTAACCCTAACCCTAACCCTAACCCTAACCCTAACCCTAACCCTAACCCTAACCCTAACCCTAACCCTAACCCTAACCCTAACCCTAACCCTAACCCTAACCCTAACCCTAACCCTAACCCTAACCCTAACCCTAACCCTAACCCTAACCCTAACCCTAACCCTAACCCTAACCCTAACCCTAACCCTAACCCTAACCCTAACCCTAACCCTAACCCTAACCCTAACCCTAACCCTAACCCTAACCCTAACCCTAACCCTAACCCTAACCCTAACCCTAACCCTAACCCTAACCCTAACCCTAACCCTAACCCTAACCCTAACCCTAACCCTAACCCTAACCCTAACCCTAACCCTAACCCTAACCCTAACCCTAACCCTAACCCTAACCCTAACCCTAACCCTAACCCTAACCCTAACCCTAACCCTAACCCTAACCCTAACCCTAACCCTAACCCTAACCCTAACCCTAACCCTAACCCTAACCCTAACCCTAACCCTAACCCTAACCCTAATTAGGAAAATGAAGGAGAATAGACTCTTAAGGCGGAATTCGATTCCACAAATCAAGTCCGAAATTTCAGAAAGCTATTAAATGATAATCCTGCGGCATAGGTCGCTTTTTGGGATTGTGTAGAAGGTTATTACAGATTTTTTGACACCTTTGAAATAAATTTTCGATCTTCTTATGATTTTATACCGCAATAAAACCCCTTAAGCCTAATTACCACTAATTATTGTTGCAATATACTACCCTGTCACAGGGTGGCCGTTGTAAAAACTAGGTTTATGGATTCCGGACTACTTTTTTGGAACTTGCTCCAATAGGCTGGGACACCCCCCTGGACGCTAGGCCACGCCCCCCCAGACTTGATTTTTGGAATTGGGACTAGTTTTTTGGAACTTGCCCCAAACTTAATTCTGATAGGCTGGGACACACCCCTAGACCCTAGGCCACGCCCCCCAGACTCGATTTTTGGAATTGGGACTAGTTTTTTGGAACTTGCCCCAAACTTGATTCTGATAGGCTGGGACACACCCCTGGAACATGGGCCACGCCCCCCCAGACTAGATTTTTGGAATTGGGACTAGTTTTTTGGAACTTGCCCCAAACTTAATTCTGATAGGCTGGGACACACCCCTGGACCCTAGGCCACGCCCCCCAGACTCGATTTATGGATCCGAGCCTACTTTTCTGGAAATCGCTCGAAACTTAATTCCGATATGCCGGCACGTGCCCCCGGACCCCAGGCCACTCCCCCAAAGTGTTTTTTGGGAAACCGGGACCGAGTTCCAAAAAACTAGTCCGAGTTCCAAAAATCAAGTCCGACCGTCTCGCACCTAAAACGGGGTCGAATTGTAACAAATGCTGTATCGGTAGATAGCCCTAAGCGAGACGAAAAGGGGGATACTTGTCTGACGTCCGTACGACTTTCCTGTCCCGAACGGCGGCCCGAAACGCACTCGGAAAAAGGCCTCATAAAAATTGTTGGAAATATTCACAAAAAATCAGGAAAAGGTGCTATTGACTCGCAATTGAGGCTACCCCCCCTAAATCGTGGGCGTTGAGCGCGCCTGACTTGGAACCGAGTCCCTAGCACCTTCCTGTCCCGAGATACACCCGAAGGTGAAAGGTCAGAAAAAAAGTGTAAAAATATTCGTGAAAAATTACCCGAATGTCCGTGCGGCTTCAAAATCGTCACACGCCCTAACTCTGGGTCCGCGATCGTGGCCGAGGCGTCCGCTGAACCTAGGCCCAAAAAAATCGACCGTTTTTGGAGGGAAAATGAAATTCCAACCGGCAAGTCTAAGCAATGGCGTCGGGTTTGGACTCGTTCAGGAAATCGAGTCCAAAGTCCTAACCTAGTGATTTCCAGAGCCATTTCACCCACTTGAAAGTCAGAAAAGTAATTTCTGATGGGCTATTGTGTTTCAGCATCCCATATAAGCCCTGGGAGTGGGGGAAAAAAAATAAAAATTTTTGGAAGATTTTAGGCCCACGGTGTCGAGTAAGGGTATTAGGCCTTTGACATAGGGGCTGGCCACGAGGCCTATTTTTTTTTTTTTTCAAAAATCCATTAAATATGGTTACCCTGAGCCTCACACATCCTTTTTTTGTACACATACAACTTTCAGCCTGCAAAAGGGCTCGCTCTGAAGTGAAGGAGTTACAATTACGGCTTTAGGCAAATAGACTTGATTTCCGGAACGAGTCCTAACCTAACTCATTGCTTAGACATTGCCGGTTGGAATTTCATTTTCCCTCCAAAAACGGTCAATTTTTTTGGGCCTAGGTTTCGCGGACGCCTCGGCCACGATCGGGGACCCCGAGTTAGGGCTTGCTAAGGTTTTGAAGCCGCGGGGAGATTCGGGTAATTTTTCACGAATATTTTTACACTTTTTTTCTGACCTTTCACCTTTGGGCGTATCTCGGGACAGGAAGGTGCTAGAGACTCGGTTCTGAGTCAGGCGCGCTCAGCGCCCTCGATTTAGGGGGGGTAGACTCGATTCCGGGTCAATAGCACCTTTTCCTGATTTTTTTGTGAATATTTCCAACTATTTTTACGAGGCCTTTGGCCGAGTGCGTTTTGGGCCGCCGTTCCGGACAGGAAGGTCGTACGGACGTCAGACGAGTACCCGCAGTTACGTCTCGCTTCGGGCTATCGCCCGAAAGGGGCGCGAGACCCTAGCCCGAAAAGGCTTGCCGTGATTGGACAAAATCTAAATTCCAACAGGTAATGTCTAAGCAATGGAGGCCACAACTCAAGTCCAATCTCCTAACCTAAGTGTGTGGGGGATGGGCAGTAGCAGCTGAGAGCTTCTTCTAAGAGCTTTTCTTTGACTGTGACAAGGCCCCGAACTGGATTTTTGGAATTCAGGCTCGATTTTTGGAATTGAGGCTTGATTTTTGGAATTGAGACTCGATTTTTGGAATTGAGGCTTGATTTTTGATATTTTTTATCTCTGGGGCAAGTTCGGGTTGTGACTTGATGTCTGGAACTTGATATCTGGAATTCAGACTTAATACCTTGAACCCATTATGTTTCACACTTGATATCTGGAATTCAGACTTGATATCTGGAACAAATTAGGGTTGGGACTTGATATCTGGAACTGGACACCAAAAAAGCATTTAATTGCAATTCAATAACTTTAATGCACTTCCATATCTTTGATAAAGCCACAATTTAATGCACTTCCATATCTTTAATAAAGCCACACCCCCCAGACTCGATTTTTGGAATTGGGACTAGTTTTTTGGAACTTGCTCCAAACTCAACTCTGATAGGCTGGGGCACCAACCCTGGCCCTAAGGCACACCCCACCCGACTCGGTATCTGGGTTCCAGACTACTTTTTTGGGACTTGCTCCAAACTCAATTCTGATGTGCGGGCATGTGCCACCAGACCATAAGACACTTCACCACACTCTTTTCTTTGGAAAACAGACAACTTCATCAGGAAAAACCCTTATATCTCGCTCCCTGAAAGACATTGGAGGAAACTTACACCACAGGGTCGTACAGACTGGGCTCCTCTATCAAATTCCAGTGCTATTACACTAGGATTAGGGTTAATTCCAAAAATCGAGTCTCAATTCCAAAAATCGAGTCTCAATTCCAAAAATCAAGTCTCAATTCCAAAAATCAAGTCTCAAACTCCTAACCGAGACTTGATATTTGGAATTGAGACTTGATTTTTGGAATTGAGACTCGATTTTTGGAATTGAGACTCGATTTTTGGAATTGAGGCTTGATTTTTGTTATTTTTGATCTCTGGGGCAAAGTAGGGTTGTGACTTGTTGTCTGGAACTTGATATCTGGAATTCAGACTTACTACCTTGAACCCATTAGGTTTCACACTTGATATCTGGAATTCAGACTTGATATGTGGAACAAATTAGGGTTGGGACTTGATATCTGGAACTGGACACCAAGAAAGCATTTTATTGCAATTCAATAACTTTAATGCACTTCCATGTCTTTAATAAAGCCACAATTTAATGCACTTCCATATCTTTAATGAAGCCACACCCTCCAGACTGGATTTTTGGACTTCAGACTACTTTTTTGGAACTTGCTCAAAACTCAATTCTGATAGGCTGGGGCACCAACCCTGGCCCTAAGCCACAGCCCACCCGACTCGGTTTCTGGGTTCCAGACTACTTTTTTGGGACTTGCTCCAAACTCAATTCTGATGTGCTGACATGTGCCACCAGACCATAAGACACTTCACCACAATCTTTTCTTTGGAAAACAGACAACTTCATCAGGAAAAACCCTTATATCTCGCTCCCTGAAAGACATTGGAGGAAACTTTCACCACAGGGTCGTACAGACTGGGCTCCTCTATCAAATTCCAGTGCTATTACACTAGGATTAGGGTTAATTCCAAAAATCAAGTCTCAATTCCAAAAATCGAGTCTCAATTCCAAAAATCAAGTCTCAATTCCAAAAATCAAGTCTCAAACTCCTAACCGAGACTTGATATTTGGAATTGAGACTTGATTTTTGGAATTGAGACTCGATTTTTGGAATTGAGACTCGATTTTTGGAATTGAGGCTTGATTTTTGTTATTTTTGATCTCTGGGGCAAAGTAGGGTTGTGACTTGATGTCTGGAACTTGATATCTGGAATTCAGACTTAATACCTTGAACCCATTAGGTTTCACACTTGATATCTGGAATCCAGACTTGATATCTGGAACAAATTAGGGTTGGGACTTGATATCTGGAACTGGACACCAAAAAAGCATTTTATTGCAATTCAATAACTTTAATGCACTTCCATGTCTTTAATAAAGCCACAATTTAATGCACTTCCATATCTTTAATGAAGCCACACCCTCCAGACTGGATTTTTGGACTTCAGACTACTTTTTTGGAACTTGCTCAAAACTCAATTCTGATAGGCTGGGTAACCAACCCTGGCCCTAAGCCACAGCCCACCCGACTCGGTTTCTGGTTTCCAGACTACTTTTTTGGGACTTGCTCCAAACTCAATTCTGATGTGCTGACATGTGCCACCAGACCATAAGACACTTCACCACACTCTTTTCTTTGGAAAACAGACAACTTCATCAGGAAAAACCCTTATATCTCGCTCCCTGAAAGACATTGGAGGAAACTTTCACCACAGGGTCGTACAGACTGGGCTCCTCTATCAAATTCCAGTGCTATTACACTAGGATTAGGGTTAATTCCAAAAATCGAGTCTCAATTCCAAAAATCGAGTCTCAATTCCAAAAATCAAGTCTCAATTCCAAAAATCAAGTCTCAAACTCCTAACCGAGACTTGATATTTGGAATTGAGACTTGATTTTTGGAATTGAGACTCGATTTTTGGAATTGAGACTTGATTTTTGGAATTGAGACTCGATTTTTGGAATTGAGACTTGATTTTTGGAATTGAGGCTTGATTTTTGTTATTTTTGATCTCTGGGGCAAAGTAGGGTTGTGACTTGATGTCTGGAACTTGATATCTGGAATTCAGACTTAATACCTTGAACCCATTAGGTTTCACACTTGATATCTGGAATTCAGACTTGATATCTGGAACAAATTAGGGTTGGGACTTGATATCTGGAACTGGACACCAAAAAAGCATTTTATTGCAATTCAATAACTTTAATGCACTTCCATGTCTTTAATAAAGCCACAATTTAATGCACTTCAATATCTTTAATGAAGCCACACCATCCTGACTGGATTTTTGGACTTCAGACTACTTTTTTGGAACTTGCTCAAAACTCAATTCTGATAGGCTGGGGCACCAACCCTGGCCCTAAGCCACAGCCCACCCAACTCGGTTTCTGGGTTCCAGACTACTTTTTTGGAACTTGCTCCAACCTCAATTCTGATGTGCTGACATGTGCCACCAGACCATAAGACACTTCACCACACTCTTTTCTTTGGAAAACAGACAACTTCATCAGGAAAAACCCTTATATCTCGCTCCCTGAAAGACATTGGAGGAAACTTTCACCACAGGGTCGTACAGACTGGGCTCCTCTATCAAATTCCAGTGCTATTACACTAGGATTAGGGTTAATTCCAAAAATCGAGTCTCAATTCCAAAAATCGAGTCTCAATTCCAAAAATCAAGTCTCAATTCCAAAAATCAAGTCTCAAACTCCTAACCGAGACTTGATATTTGGAATTGAGACTTGATTTTTGGAATTGAGACTCGATTTTTGGAATTGAGACTCGATTTTTGGAATTGAGGCTTGATTTTTGTTATTTTTGATCTCTGGGGCAAAGTAGGGTTGTGACTTGATGTCTGGAACTTGATATCTGGAATTCAGACTTAATACCTTGAACCCATTAGGTTTCACACTTGATATCTGGAATTCAGACTTGATATCTGGAACAAATTAGGGTTGGGACTTGATATCTGGAACTGGACACCAAAAAAGCATTTTATTGCAATTCAATAACTTTAATGCACTTCCATGTCTTTAATAAAGCCACAATTTAATGCACTTCCATATCTTTAATGAAGCCACACCCTCCAGACTGGATTTTTGGACTTCAGACTACTTTTTTGGAACTTGCTCAAAACTCAATTCTGATAGGCTGGGGCACCAACCCTGGCCCTAAGCCACAGCCCACCCGACTCGGTTTCTGGGTTCCAGACTACTTTTTTGGGACTTGCTCCAAACTCAATTCTGATGTGCTGACATGTGCCACCAGACCATAAGACACTTCACCACACTCTTTTCTTTGGAAAACAGACAACTTCATCAGGAAAAACCCTTATATCTCGCTCCCTGAAAGACATTGGAGGAAACTTTCACCACAGGGTCGTACAGACTGGGCTCCTCTATCAAATTCCAGTGCTATTACACTAGGATTAGGGTTAATTCCAAAAATCGAGTCTCAATTCCAAAAATCGAGTCTCAATTCCAAAAATCAAGTCTCAATTCCAAAAATCAAGTCTCAAACTCCTAACCGAGACTTGATATTTGGAATTGAGACTTGATTTTTGGAATTGAGACTCGATTTTTGGAATTGAGACTTGATTTTTGGAATTGAGGCTTGATTTTTGTTATTTTTGATCTCTGGGGCAAAGTAGGGTTGTGACTTGATGTCTGGAACTTGATATCTGGAATTCAGACTTAATACCTTGAACCCATTAGGTTTCACACTTGATATCTGGAATTCAGACTTGATATCTGGAACAAATTAGGGTTGGGACTTGATATCTGGAACTGGACACCAAAAAAGCATTTTATTGCAATTCAATAACTTTAATGCACTTCCATGTCTTTAATAAAGCCACAATTTAATGCACTTCCATATCTTTAATGAAGCCACACCCTCCTGACTGGATTTTTGGACTTCAGACTACTTTTTTGGAACTTGCTCAAAACTCAATTCTGATAGGCTGGGGCACCAACCCTGGCCCTAAGCCACAGCCCACCCAACTCGGTTTCTGGGTTCCAGACTACTTTTTTGGAACTTGCTCCAACCTCAATTCTGATGTGCTGACATGTGCCACCAGACCATAAGACACTTCACCACACTCTTTTCTTTGGAAAACAGACAACTTCATCAGGAAAAACCCTTATATCTCGCTCCCTGAAAGACATTGGAGGAAACTTTCACCACAGGGTCGTGCAGACTGGGCTCCTCTATCAAATTCCAGTGCTATTACACTAGGATTAGGGTTAATTCCAAAAATCAAGTCTCAATTCCAAAAATCGAGTCTCAATTCCAAAAATCAAGTCTCAATTCCAAATATCAAGTCTCAATTCCAAAAATCGAGTCTCAATTCCAAAAATCAAGTCTCAAACTCCTAACCCTAATCCTAACCGAGACTTGATTTTTGGAATTGAGACTCGATTTTTGGAATTGAGACTTGATTTTTGGAATTGAGACTTGATTTTTGGAATTGAGACTTGATTTTTGGAATTGAGACTTGATTTTTGGAATTGAGGCTTGATTTTTGTTATTTTTGATCTCTGGGGCAAATTAGGGTTGGGACTTGATGTCTGGAACTTGATATCTGGAATTCAGACTTAATACCTTGAACCCATTAGGTTTCACACTTGATATCTGGAATTCAGACTTGATGTCTGGAACAAATTAGGGTTGGGACTTGATATCTGGAACTGGACACCAAAAAAGCATTTTATTGCAATTCAATAACTTTAATGCACTTCCATATCTTTAAAAAAGCCACAGTTTAATGCACTTCCATATCTTTAATAAAGCCACACCCTCCAGACTGGATTTTTGGAATTGTGACTAGTTTTTTGGAACTTGCTCCAAACTCAACTCTGATAGGCTGGGGCACCAACCCTGGCCCTAAGGCACACCCCACCCGACTCGGTTTCTGGGTTCCAGACTACTTTTTTGGGACTTGCTCCAAACTCAATTCTGATGTGCTGACATGTGCCACCAGACCATAAGACACTTCACCACACTCTTTTCTTTGGAAAACAGACAACTTCATCAGGAAAAACCCTTATATCTCGCTCCCTGAAAGACATTGGAGGAAACTTTCACCACAGGGTCGTACAGACTGGGCTCCTCTATCAAATTCCAGTGCTATTACACTAGGATTAGGGTTAATTCCAAAAATCGAGTCTCAATTCCAAAAATCGAGTCTCAATTCCAAAAATCGAGTCTCAATTCCAAAAGTCAAGTCTCAAACTCCTAACCGAGACTTGATTTTTGGAATTGAGACTTGATTTTTGGAATTGAGACTCGATTTTTGGAATTGAGACTTGATTTTTGGAATTGAGGCTTGATTTTTGATATTTTTGATCTCTGGGGCAAATTAGGGTTGTCACTTGATGTCTGGAACTTGATATCTGGAATTCAGACTTAATATCTTGAACCCACTAGGGTTCACACTTGATATCTGGAATTCAGACTTGATATCTGGAGCAAAGTAGGGTTGTGACATGATGTCTGGACCCTGGACACCAAGAAAACATTTTATTGCAATTCAATAACTTTAATGCACTTCCATATCTTTAGTAAGCCAAAAAACCTTTAAAGAAATACAATAACATCAAACATTTCAAAACACACTTTTAATAGAACAGCATGGAACAGAAGGTCATGGGGACACTTTGGGCTTGTTCTCCCACAGCCCTAAATCCTCCTGGGGAAAGTTGTTAGGAGCATGTTTCAGGCCATTTGGAGTGTATCGGTGCCTGTTTTGGAGACATTTAAATTTGATATTGAACTCTTTTAGTTTGAGCCTAGGCTCGTAAGCCCCAACACCACGTCAAGGTAGAGTTCACGTTGGGGTTGTTAACACAATGTGGTTTTGTCTAAGCAATGGGTCGGGTTAGGACTCGTTCCGGAAATCGAGTCCAAAGTCCTAACCGAGTGATTTCCAGAGCCATTTCACCCACTTGAAAGCCAGAAAAGTCATTTCTGATGGGCTATTGTGTTTCAGCATCCCATATAAGCCCTGGGAGTGGGGGGAAAAAAAATATTTTTTTGGATGAGTTTAGGCCCACGGTGTCGAGTAAAGGTATTAGGCCTTTGACCCATCCGTAGGGTCTGGCAACGAGGCCAATTTTTTTTTTTCAAAAATACGTTAAATATGGTTACCCTGAGCACCATGCATCCTTTTTTGTACACATACAACTTTCAGCCTGCAATAGGGCTCGCTCTGAAGTGAAGGAGTTAGGGTTAGCGGGTTAGGAAAATAGACTTCATTTCCGGAATTAGGCCTATTGACAGTATCCTATACCTGGAACGAGGCCTAACCTTTCAAAAACATTTAACACTACAAGTCCCAGCATTTTTCTGTCTACCTAGAAGACCCACATAGGGGCCGTTTGGCCCGACCGCTTTTCCCTTATGCACTCCTTTTGTTATGGTAATGAGGCTGTTAGTGGCAGTGTGTGGGGGGAGGGGGTCACCCTTCACACACTTCACACTTCAGTGGTGAAGTCATGTTGGCTGCTTCTGTGAGAATGAGGAATAAAAACACATTCTATTCTAAAATGTGAACATGTGACTGTCCCATGTGACCATAACATTTATCCCCATGGCAATTAATCAATTGAACAAGATATGGGAGATACATACTTAAAACTACACTTTAATGTACAAATGATTCCTTTTAACATTTCTAGCATTGATTGATGCCTCTGACCAGTGGTCTGTATTTATTTACACGTTTTGCTATTTATTGTGTTGTGATGGGTTTTTTTATTGTATGTGTTTTTTGTCACTCTGCTGTGCTGTAAGACAAATTGCCTTTTTTAAGGACATTAAAGCTTTCAACTCAAGTCAAGACGAGTCATAACGACTCATGTGACTGCAACCAGACAATTGTTTGATGGATAAATACCTCAGTGCACATGGACTATCGCTTCAGTTCCCTCAAGAATTTTGTGGTGAAAGAAGCTCCTCTCCAAGGAACGAAGATGCAGAGATTCAACAGGCATTGGAAATGATCCTGGATGGAGCAAACCCTTGCGACAAGTTCAAGTGGCTCCAGCCGTGTGCCACTATCAGCCACATTTCCATAACAAAATGAGTGTCCAGAGGGGGGACTTGAGGCCAATTGGCCCTCTTGTGGGTTTTCTAGGTAAAAAGGCCAAATGGCCCCTCTCTGGGAAAAAAATCATGTCTCCAAAATAGGTAGGGTTAGCGGGTTAGGGAAATAGACTTGATTTCCGGAATTAGGCCTATTGACAGTATCCTATACCCGGAACGAGGCCTAACCTTTCACAAAAACATTTTTTTAAAAATCATGTCTCCAAAATAGGTAGACTCCAAATGGGCTGAAACCTGCTCCTAACACCTTCCCCCTGGGAAGTTTTTTGGCAAGTGGGACTTGGGCAAATTTTCACTACCGGCCTTCCATTGAAATGAATGGGTTAGGGTTTGTTTTTGAATAACTCTGAAACTAAAGGTCCTACGGCTTCGCGGATGCGTCGGCCACGATCGGGGACCACGACTTAGTGTGTGCGACGATTTTGAAGCCGCGGGGACATTCGGGTAATTTTTCACGAATATTTTTACACTTTTTTTCTGACCTGTGACCTTTGGGTGTATCTCAGGACAGGAAGGTGCTAGAGACTCGGTTCCGAGTCAGGCGCGCTCGGCGCCCTCGATTTAGGGGGGGTAGACTTGATTCTGGGTCAATAGCACCTTTTCCTGATTTTTTTGTGAATATTTCCAACAATTTTTACGAGGCCTTTTGCCGAGTGCGTTTCGGGCCGCCGTTCCGGACAGGAAGGTCGTACGGACGTCAGACGAGTATCCCCCGTTTCGTCTCGCTTAGGGCTATCTACCGATAGGGGCGCGAGGCCCTAGCCCGAAAAGGCGGGCCGTGATTGGACGAAATCAAAATTCCAACCGGCAAGTCTAAGCAATGGGGTCGGGTTAGGACTCGTTCCGGAAATCAAGTCCAAAGTCCTAACCGAGTGATTTCCAGAGTCATTTCCCCCACTTGAAAGTCAGAAAAGTCATTTCTGATGGGCTATTGTGTTTCACCATCCCATATAAGCCCTGGGAGTGGGGAAAAAATAAAAATAAAAATTGGATGATTTTAGGCCCACGGTGTCGAGTAAGGGTATTAGGCCTTGGACGTAGGGTCTGGCGACGAGGCCGATTTTTTTTTTTCAAAAATCCATTAAATATGGTTACCCTGAGCCCCACGCATCCTCTTTGTACACATACACCTTTCAGCCTGCAAAAGGCCTGGCTCTGAAGTGAAGGAGTCAGGGTTAGCGGGTTAGGGAAATAGACTTCATTTCCGGAATTAGGCCTATTGACAGTATCCTATACCCGGAACGAGGCCTAACCTTTCAAAAACATTTTTTAAAAAATCATGTTGCAGTTGCAAAGAGAATTTACTACTAACGCAAACTTTACAGCACATCAGGGAAAAAAGGACAAAAAAGGCTACCGGTAAACCCACTGAACTTTTTTATATGCAAACGCTGCGCTCGCAGTAATCCGTGGGCATGACAAATGTTTGTTCCTTACCTGTGATTGGTTTAAACTTTCTTTCTCAGTGGTGTGTAGTAAAATATCTTCAGTTAAAGTGAACAAACTGCCTGTGAAAGGGCTAATGGTTAAAATGGTTCTTACTTTACAACTGGTTTTCTGTTCAGTTATATTTGTTCAGCAACATATTACCTGAATGATTACAAATTGTTAAAATATACTTAATTTACCTTATCCATAAATATTTATATATTGTTGCCTAATTAACTTGGGTTTTGTTATAGAAAAACAAGCATTTATTCATACATGCTTTGTTGTAGAAAAACAGGCATTTATTCATACATTTATTTTATGTTTGTATGTTTAAAGGTTTTTAACCTTCTAGCTTCTACTTCTGATTCTGGTTCTATGTTTTGTTCTGGGAAAACCCACTACTACCACAATTATACTATAACGTCAGTTCCACTGAAAACCAATAAAATACAAGACGAGTGGAATGCTGTGTCCGAGTCCTTCCCTTTCAAGTGTGGGAAACCCTGATGCTCACATACACTTGACAGACCCTGTGTTTGACTTACATCTCTGTTGTTGTTGTGAAAAGTAGTGTGGGGGAAGGGCATCAGCAGCAGAGAGCTTCTGTGTGGGTGGGGAGGGGCAATAGCAGCAGAGAGCTTCTTCTAAGAGCATTTCTTTGACAAGACCCAGACTGGATTTTCCAAAAAAACACCTTGGCGGCGTGGCTTAGGGTCCTAAGGCGTGTCCCAGCACGTCAAAATTGAGTTTGGACCAGGATAGGACATTGGACTTCAATACCAGAATTAGGCCTATTGACAGTATCCTATACCCGGAACGAGGCCTAACCGTTCAAAAACATTTTTAAAAAAAATCATGTATCCAAAATAGGTAGACTCCAAATGGGCTGAAACGTGCTCCTAACGTCTTCCCCCGGGAAGTTCTTTGGCAAGTGGGACTTGGGAAGTTTTCACGACTGGCCTTCCATTGAAATGAATGGGTTAGTGTTTGTTTTTGAATAACTCTGAAACTAAAGGACCTACGGCTTCGCGGACAGCTCAGCCACGATCGGGGACCCCGAGTTAGGGTGTGGGACGATTTTGAAGCAGCGGGGACATTCGGGTTATTTTTCACGAATATTTTTACACTTTTTTTCTGACCTGTGACCTTTGGGTGTATCTCAGGACAGGAAGGTGCTAGAGACTCGGTTCCGAGTCAGGCGCGCTCGGCGCCCTCGATTTAGGGGGGGTAGACTTGATTCTGGGTCAATAGCACCTTTTCCTGATTTTTTTGTGAATATTTCCAACAATTTTTACGAGGCCTTTTGCCGAGTGCGTTTCGGGCCGCCGTTCCGGACAGGAAGGTCGTACGGACGTCAGACGAGTATCCCCCGTTTCGTCTCGCTTAGGGCTATCTACCGATAGGGGCGCGAGGCCCTAGCCCGAAAAGGCGGGCCGTGATTGGACGAAATCAAAATTCCAACCGGCAAGTCTAAGCAATGGGGTCGGGTTAGGACTCGTTCCGGAAATCAAGTCCAAAGTCCTAACCGAGTGATTTCCAGAGTCATTTCCCCCACTTGAAAGTCAGAAAAGTCATTTCTGATGGGCTATTGTGTTTCACCATCCCATATAAGCCCTGGGAGTGGGGAAAAAATAAAAATAAAAATTGGATGATTTTAGGCCCACGGTGTCGAGTAAGGGTATTAGGCCTTGGACGTAGGGTCTGGCGACGAGGCCGATTTTTTTTTTTCAAAAATCCATTAAATATGGTTACCCTGAGCCCCACGCATCCTCTTTGTACACATACACCTTTCAGCCTGCAAAAGGGCTGGCTCTGAAGTGAAGGAGTCAGGGTTAGCGGGTTAGGGAAATAGACTTCATTTCCGGAATTAGGCCTATTGACAGTATCCTATTCCCGGAACGAGGCCTAACCTTTCAAATACATTTTTTAAAAATCATGTATCCAAAATAGGTAGACTCCAAATGGGCTGAAACATGCTCCTAACACCTTCCCCTGGGAAGTTCTTTGGCAAGTGGGACTTGGGAGGTTTTCACTACCGGCCTTCCATTGAAATGAACGGGTTAGTGTTTGTTTTTGAATAACTCTGAAACTAAAGGTCCTACGGCTTCGCGGACACCTCGGCCACGATCGGGGACCCCGAGTTAGGGGGTGGGACGAATCTGAAACCGCGGGGACATTCGGGTAATTTTTCACGAATATTTTTACACTTTTTTTCTGACCTGTGAGCTTTGGGCGTATCTCGGGACAGGAAGGTGCTAGACACTCGGTTCCGAGTCAGGCGCGCTCGGCGCCCTCGATTTAGGGGGGGTAGACCAGATTCCGGGTCGATGGCACCTCTTCCTGATTTTTTTGTGAATATTTCTGACTATTTTTACGAGGCCTTCGGCCTAGTGCGTTTCGGGCCGCCGTTCCGGACGGGAAGGTCGTACGGACGTCGGACGAGTATCCCCCGTTCCGTCTCGCTCGGGGCTATCTACCGATGGGGGCGCGAGGCCCTAGCCCGAAAAGGCGGTCCGTGATCGGACGAAATCAAAATTCCAACCGGCAAGTCTAAGCGATGGGGTCGGGTTAGGACTCGTTCCGGAAATCGAGTCCAAAGTCCTAACCGAGTGATTTCCAGAGCCATTTCACCCACTTGAAAGTCAGAAAAGTCATTTCTGATAGGCTATTGTGTTTCAGCATCCCATATAAGCCCTGGGAGTGGGGGGAAAAAAAATAAAAAATTTTGGATGATTTTAGGCCCACGGTGTCGAGTAAGGGTATTAGGCCTTGGACGTAGGGTCTGGCGACGAGGCCGATTTTTTTTTTCAAAAATCCGTTAAATACGGTTACCCTGAGCCCCACGCATCCTCTTTGTACACATACAACTGTCAGCCTGCAAAAGGGCTCACTCTGAAGTGAAGGAATCAGTGTTAGCGGGTTAGGGAAATAGACTTCATTTCCGGAACGAATCCTAACCTAACTCATTGCTTAGACATTGCCGGTTGGAATTTCATTTTCCCTCCAAAAACGGTCGATTTTTTTGGGCCTGGGTTTTGCGCCTTTGGGTATCGGTAGAGAGCGGGGTCTGTGCGGCCCTACGGTAAAAGTTTTCTCGGGTGTCTTTCGTGGACCGAGTTATGGGCCTTTTTTGGAATGATTTTGAATTGAATTTTGAAACGAATGGGTTAGGGTTTGTTTTCGAATAACTCTGAAACTAAAGGTCCTACGGCTTCGCGGACGTGTCGGCCACGATCGGGGACCCCGATTTAGGGCGCACGACGATTTTGAAGCCGCCGGGACGTTCGGGTAATTTTTCACGAATATTTTTACACTTTTTTTCCGACCTTTCACCTTCGGGCGTATCTCGGGATGGGAAGGCGCTAGAGACTCGGTTCCAAGTCAGGCGCACTCGGCGCCCTCGATTTAGGGGGGGTAGACTCGATTCCGGGTCGACGGCACCTCTTCCTGATTTTTTTGTGAATATTTCCGACTATTTTTACGAGGCCTTCGGCCTAGTGCGTTTCGGGCCGCCGTTCCGGACGGGAAGGTCGTACGGACGTCGGACGAGCATCCCCCGTTTCGTCTCGCTCGGGGCTATCTACCGACGGGGGCGCGAGGCCCTAGGCCGAAAAGGCGGGCCGCGATCGGACGAAATCGAAATTCCAACCTGCAAGTCTAAGCGATGGGGTCAGGTTAGGACTCGTTCCGGAAATCGAGTCCAAAGTCCTAACCGAGTGATTTCCAGAGCCGTTTCCCCCACTTGAAAAATAATTTCTGACATCGACCCGTGCGGCTCGATCGGACTCGGTGCGCTATTACGTTGCACGACCCCTTTTTCCCCATTCATTTATATGGGCTTCTTTGGAGATACGTGAGATCTCGCCAGCAGATGGAGGCAAAGCACAAGCGATAATACTCTGCCTCTCGACTTCAGTTCCACAGGGAATCTTGGTGTGATTTTCTGGGGTCTCCTCACAGGGCCTGGCTAAGCGCGCTGCATCACTCTCGCGATTTCCCACAGGGGAATTGTCTAGTTATTATTATTCTTATTCTTCTTATTATTTTTTTTTCAAAAATCCATTAAATACGGTTGCCCTGAGCCCCACGCATCCTTTTTTGTAGACATACAACTTTCAGCCTGCAAAAGGGCTCGCTCTGAAGTGAAGGAGTGAGGGTTAGCGGGTTAGGGAAATAGACTTCGTTTCCTTGAATTAGGCCTATTTACTGTATCCTATACCCGGAACGAGGCCTAACCTTTCACAAAAACATTTTTAAAAAAATCATGTCTCCAAAATATGTCCCAAACGCCTCCAAATGGGCTGAAACGTGCTCCTAACACCTTCCCCTGGGAAGTTTTTTGGCAGGTGGGACTTGGCCGTTTCACCCACTTGAAAGTCAGAAAAGTCATTTCTGATGGGATATTGTGTTTCAGCATCCCATATAAGCCCTGGGAGTGGGGGAAAAAAAAAATAAATGGGTTTCATTTCATCCAAAATCATTTTGGATGATTTTAGGCCCACGGTGTCGAGTAAGGGTATTAGGCCTTGGACGTAGGGTCTGGCGACGAGGCCGATTTTTTTTTTTCAAAAATCCATTAAATACGGTTACCCTGAGCCCCCACGCATCCTCTTTTCCAACTGTTTTTACGGGCCTTCGGCCTAGGACGTTTCGGGCCGCCGTTCCGGACAGGAAGGTCGTACGGAGGTAGGACGAGTATCCCCCGATTCGTCTCGCTCGGGGCTATCTACCGATACCGCGTTTGTTACGGTTCGACCCCGTTTTAGGGGCGAGACGGTCGGACTTGATTTTTGGAACTCGGACTAGTTTTTTGGAACTCGTTCCCGGTTTCCCAAAAAAACGCTTCGGGGGAGTCGCCCGTGGTCCGGGGGCACGTCCCGTCGTATCGGAATCGAGTTTCGAGCGATATTTCAAAAAAGCGGTCTCGGATCCGGATGTCAGGTCGGGGGGGCGTGGCCTAGGGTCCGGGGGCGTGTCCCAGCCTATCAGAATCGAGTTTGGGGCGAGTTCCAAAAAACCAGTCCCAATTCCAAAAATCGAGTCCGGGGGGCGTGGCCTAGGGTCGGGGGGCGTGTCCCAGCCAATCAGAATCGAGTTTGGGGCAAGTTCCAAAAATCTAGTCCCAAGTCCAAAAATCGAGTCCGGGGGGCGTGGCCTAGGGTCGGGGGGCGTGTCCCAGCCAATCAGAATTGAGTTTGGGGCAAGTTCCAAAAAACCAGTCCCAATTCCAAAAATCGAGTCCGGGGGGCGTGGCCTAGGGTCGGGGGGCGTGTCCCAGCCAATCAGAATCGAGTTTGGGGCAAGTTCCAAAAAACTAGTCCCAATTCCAAAAATCGAGTCCGGGGGGCGTGGCCTAGGGTCGGGGGGCGTGTCCCAGCCAATCAGAATCAGGTTTGGGGCAAGTTCCAAAAAACTAGTCCCAATTCCAAAAATCAAGTCTGGGGGGCGTGGCCTAGGGTCCCGGGGGGGTCCGCAGCCAATCAGAATCGAGTTTGGGGCAAGTTCCAAAAA
Organism: Neoarius graeffei; assembly: GCF_027579695.1. NCBI lineage: Eukaryota > Metazoa > Chordata > Actinopteri > Siluriformes > Ariidae > Neoarius > Neoarius graeffei. The sequence goes on along the minus strand of NC_083572.1, from coordinate 116,838,229 downwards.
ACTAGTCTGGAGTCCAGAAAACAAGTCTCTAGTGTTAGAGCGCCACCTAGAGTCCAATATGCCCTCGGCCTAGCCGACTAAGCTAAGCTATCCCAATTCCACAAACTGTGTTTTTGGATTCCAACTTGCCATTACCGATGAATGGTCGCAGTCTGTCGTGACCGGTCGCGACGAAAAAATTCCAACTCCACAGTCCCCGCAATGGGGCCGGTTCCACAAATCAAGTCTATTTGCCTAACCCTAACCCTAACCCTAACCCTAACCCTAACCCTAACCCTAACCCTAACCCTAACCCTAACCCTAACCCTAACCCTAACCCTAACCCTAACCCTAACCCTAACCCTAACCCTAACCCTAACCCTAACCCTAACCCTAACCCTAACCCTAACCCTAACCCTAACCCTAACCCTAACCCTAACCCTAACCCTAACCCTAACCCTAACCCTAACCCTAACCCTAACCCTAACCCTAACCCTAACCCTAACCCTAACCCTAACCCTAACCCTAACCCTAACCCTAATTAGGAAAATGAAGGAGAATAGACTCTTAAGGCGGAATTCGATTCCACAAATCAAGTCCGAAATTTCAGAAAGCTATTAAATGATAATCCTGCGGCATAGGTCGCTTTTTGGGATTGTGTAGAAGGTTATTACAGATTTTTTGACACCTTTGAAATAAATTTTCGATCTTCTTATGATTTTATACCGCAATAAAACCCCTTAAGCCTAATTACCACTAATTATTGTTGCAATATACTACCCTGTCACAGGGTGGCCGTTGTAAAAACTAGGTTTATGGATTCCGGACTACTTTTTTGGAACTTGCTCCAATAGGCTGGGACACCCCCCTGGACGCTAGGCCACGCCCCCCCAGACTTGATTTTTGGAATTGGGACTAGTTTTTTGGAACTTGCCCCAAACTTAATTCTGATAGGCTGGGACACACCCCTAGACCCTAGGCCACGCCCCCCAGACTCGATTTTTGGAATTGGGACTAGTTTTTTGGAACTTGCCCCAAACTTGATTCTGATAGGCTGGGACACACCCCTGGAACATGGGCCACGCCCCCCAGACTCGATTTTTGGAATTGGGACTAGTTTTTGGGAACTTGCCCCAAACTTAATTCTGATAGGCTGGGACACACCCCTGGACCCTAGGCCACGCCCCCCAGACTCGATTTATGGATCCGAGCCTACTTTTCTGGAAATCGCTCGAAACTTAATTCCGATATGCCGGCACGTGCCCCCGGACCCCAGGCCACTCCCCCAAAGTGTTTTTTGGGAAACCGGGACCGAGTTCCAAAAAACTAGTCCGAGTTCCAAAAATCAAGTCCGACCGTCTCGCACCTAAAACGGGGTCGAATTGTAACAAATGCTGTATCGGTAGATAGCCCTAAGCGAGACGAAAAGGGGGATACTTGTCTGACGTCCGTACGACTTTCCTGTCCCGAACGGCGGCCCGAAACGCACTCGGAAAAAGGCCTCATAAAAATTGTTGGAAATATTCACAAAAAATCAGGAAAAGGTGCTATTGACTCGCAATTGAGGCTACCCCCCCTAAATCGCGGGCGTTGAGCGCGCCTGACTTGGAACCGAGTCCCTAGCACCTTCCTGTCCCGAGATACACCCGAAGGTGAAAGGTCAGGAAAAAAGTGTAAAAATATTCGTGAAAAATTACCCGAATGTCCGTGCGGCTTCAAAATCGTCACACGCCCTAACTCTGGGTCCGCGATCGTGGCCGAGGCGTCCGCTGAACCTAGGCCCAAAAAAATCGACCGTTTTTGGAGGGAAAATGAAATTCCAACCGGCAAGTCTAAGCAATGGCGTCGGGTTTGGACTCGTTCAGGAAATCGAGTCCAAAGTCCTAACCGAGTGATTTCCAGAGCCATTTCACCCACTTGAAAGTCAGAAAAGTAATTTCTGATGGGCTATTGTGTTTCAGCATCCCATATAAGCCCTGGGAGTGGGGGAAAAAAAATAAAAATTTTTGGAAGATTTTAGGCCCACGGTGTCGAGTAAGGGTATTAGGCCTTTGACATAGGGGCTGGCCACGAGGCCTATTTTTTTTTTTTTTCAAAAATCCATTAAATATGGTTACCCTGAGCCTCACACATCCTTTTTTTGTACACATACAACTTTCAGCCTGCAAAAGGGCTCGCTCTGAAGTGAAGGAGTTACAATTACGGCTTTAGGCAAATAGACTTGATTTCCGGAACGAGTCCTAACCTAACTCATTGCTTAGACATTGCCGGTTGGAATTTCATTTTCCCTCCAAAAACGGTCAATTTTTTTGGGCCTAGGTTTCGCGGACGCCTCGGCCACGATCGGGGACCCCGAGTTAGGGCTTGCTAAGGTTTTGAAGCAGCGGGGAGATTCGGGTAATTTTTCACGAATATTTTTACACTTTTTTTCTGACCTTTCACCTTTGGGCGTATCTCGGGACAGGAAGGTGCTAGAGACTCGGTTCTGAGTCAGGCGCGCTCAGCGCCCTCGATTTAGGGGGGGTAGACTCGATTCCGGGTCAATAGCACCTTTTCCTGATTTTTTTGTGAATATTTCCAACTATTTTTACGAGGCCTTTGGCCGAGTGCGTTTGGGGCCGCCGTTCCGGACAGGAAGGTCGTACGGACGTCAGACGAGTACCCGCAGTTACGTCTCGCTTCGGGCTATCGCCCGAAAGGGGCGCGAGACCCTAGCCCGAAAAGGCTTGCCGTGATTGGACAAAATCTAAATTCCAACAGGTAATGTCTAAGCAATGGAGGCCACAACTCAAGTCCAATCTCCTAACCTAAGTGTGTGGGGGATGGGCAGTAGCAGCTGAGAGCTTCTTCTAAGAGCTTTTCTTTGACTGTGACAAGGCCCCGAACTGGATTTTTGGAATTCAGCCTCGATTTTTGGAATTGAGGCTTGATTTTTGGAATTGAGACTCGATTTTTGGAATTGAGGCTTGATTTTTGATATTTTTTATCTCTGGGGCAAGTTCGGGTTGTGACTTGATGTCTGGAACTTGATATCTGGAATTCAGACTTAATACCTTGAACCCATTATGTTTCACACTTGATATCTGGAATTCAGACTTGATATCTGGAACAAATTAGGGTTGGGACTTGATATCTGGAACTGGACACCAAAAAAGCATTTAATTGCAATTCAATAACTTTAATGCACTTCCATATCTTTGATAAAGCCACAATTCAATGCACTTCCATATCTTTAATAAAGCCACACCCCCCAGACTCGATTTTTGGAATTGGGACTAGTTTTTTGGAACTTGCTCCAAACTCAACTCTGATAGGCTGGGGCACCAACCCTGGCCCTAAGGCACACCCCACCCGACTCGGTTTCTGGGTTCCAGACTACTTTTTTGGGACTTGCTCCAAACTCAATTCTGATGTGCGGGCATGTGCCACCAGACCATAAGACACTTCACCACACTCTTTTCTTTGGAAAACAGACAACTTCATCAGGAAAAACCCTTATATCTCACTCCCTGAAAGACATTGGAGGAAACTTACACCACAGGGTCGTACAGACTGGGCTCCTCTATCAAATTCCAGTGCTATTACACTAGGATTAGGGTTAATTCCAAAAATCGAGTCTCAATTCCAAAAATCGAGTCTCAATTCCAAAAATCAAGTCTCAATTCCAAAAATCAAGTCTCAAACTCCTAACCGAGACTTGATATTTGGAATTGAGACTTGATTTTTGGAATTGAGACTCGATTTTTGGAATTGAGACTCGATTTTTGGAATTGAGGCTTGATTTTTGTTATTTTTGATCTCTGGGGCAAAGTAGGGTTGTGACTTGTTGTCTGGAACTTGATATCTGGAATTCAGACTTACTACCTTGAACCCATTAGGTTTCACACTTGATATCTGGAATTCAGACTTGATATGTGGAACAAATTAGGGTTGGGACTTGATATCTGGAACTGGACACCAAAAAAGCATTTTATTGCAATTCAATAACTTTAATGCACTTCTATGTCTTTAATAAAGCCACAATTTAATGCACTTCCATATCTTTAATGAAGCCACACCCTCCAGACTGGATTTTTGGACTTCAGACTACTTTTTTGGAACTTGCTCAAAACTCAATTCTGATAGGCTGGGGCACCAACCCTGGCCCTAAGCCACAGCCCACCCGACTCGGTTTCTGGGTTCCAGACTACTTTTTTGGGACTTGCTCCAAACTCAATTCTGATGTGCTGACATGTGCCACCAGACCATAAGACACTTCACCACACTCTTTTCTTTGGAAAACAGACAACTTCATCAGGAAAAACCCTTATATCTCGCTCCCTGAAAGACATTGGAGGAAACTTTCACCACAGGGTCGTACAGACTGGGCTCCTCTATCAAATTAAAGTGCTATTACACTAGGATTAGGGTTAATTCCAAAAATCGAGTCTCAATTCCAAAAATCGAGTCTCAATTCCAAAAATCAAGTCTCAATTCCAAAAATCAAGTCTCAAACTCCTAACCGAGACTTGATATTTGGAATTGAGACTTGATTTTTGGAATTGAGACTCGATTTTTGGAATTGAGACTCGATTTTTGGAATTGAGGCTTGATTTTTGTTATTTTTGATCTCTGGGGCAAAGTAGGGTTGTGACTTGATGTCTGGAACTTGATATCTGGAATTCAGACTTACTACCTTGAACCCATTAGGTTTCACACTTGATATCTGGAATTCAGACTTGATATCTGGAACAAATTAGGGTTGGGACTTGATATCTGGAACTGGACGCCAAAAAAGCATTTTATTGCAATTCAATAACTTTAATGCACTTCCATGTCTTTAATAAAGCCACAATTTAATGCACTTCCATATCTTTAATGAAGCCACACCCTCCAGACTGGATTTTTGGACTTCAGACTACTTTTTTGGAACTTGCTCAAAACTCAATTCTGTTAGGCTGGGGCACCAACCCTGGCCCTAAGCCACAGCCCACCCGACTCGGTTTCTGGGTTCCAGACTACTTTTTTGGGACTTGCTCCAAACTCAATTCTGATGTGCTGACATGTGCCACCAGACCATAAGACACTTCACCACACTCTTTTCTTTGGAAAACAGACAACTTCATCAGGAAAAACCCTTATATCTCGCTCCCTGAAAGACATTGGAGGAAACTTTCACCACAGGGTCGTACAGACTGGGCTCCTCTATCAAATTCCAGTGCTATTACACTAGGATTAGGGTTAATTCCAAAAATCGAGTCTCAATTCCAAAAATCGAGTCTCAATTCCAAAAATCAAGTCTCAATTCCAAAAATCAAGTCTCAAACTCCTAACCGAGACTTGATATTTGGAATTGAGACTTGATTTTTGGAATTGAGACTCGATTTTTGGAATTGAGACTTGATTTTTGGAATTGAGACTCGATTTTTGGAATTGAGACTTGATTTTTGGAATTGAGGCTTGATTTTTGTTATTTTTGATCTCTGGGGCAAAGTAGGGTTGTGACTTGATGTCTGGAACTTGATATCTGGAATTCAGACTTAATACCTTGAACCCATTAGGTTTCACACTTGATATCTGGAATTCAGACTTGATATCTGGAACAAATTAGGGTTGGGACTTGATATCTGGAACTGGACACCAAAAAAGCATTTTATTGCAATTCAATAACTTTAATGCACTTCCATGTCTTTAATAAAGCCACAATTTAATGCACTTCAATATCTTTAATGAAGCCACACCATCCTGACTGGATTTTTGGACTTCAGACTACTTTTTTGGAACTTGCTCAAAACTCAATTCTGATAGGCTGGGGCACCAACCCTGGCCCTAAGCCACAGCCCACCCAACTCGGTTTCTGGGTTCCAGACTACTTTTTTGGAACTTGCTCCAACCTCAATTCTGATGTGCTGACATGTGCCACCAGACCATAAGACACTTCACCACACTCTTTTCTTTGGAAAACAGACAACTTCATCAGGAAAAACCCTTATATCTCGCTCCCTGAAAGACATTGGAGGAAACTTTCACCACAGGGTCGTACAGACTGGGCTCCTCTATCAAATTCCAGTGCTATTACACTAGGATTAGGGTTAATTCCAAAAATCGAGTCTCAATTCCAAAAATCGAGTCTCAATTCCAAAAATCAAGTCTCAATTCCAAAAATCAAGTCTCAAACTCCTAACCGAGACTTGATATTTGGAATTGAGACTTGATTTTTGGAATTGAGACTCGATTTTTGGAATTGAGACTCGATTTTTGGAATTGAGGCTTGATTTTTGTTATTTTTGATCTCTGGGGCAAAGTAGGGTTGTGACTTGATGTCTGGAACTTGATATCTGGAATTCAGACTTAATACCTTGAACCCATTAGGTTTCACACTTGATATCTGGAATTCGGACTTGATATCTGGAACAAATTAGGGTTGGGACTTGATATCTGGAACTGGACACCAAAAAAGCATTTTATTGCAATTCAATAACTTTAATGCACTTCCATGTCTTTAATAAAGCCACAATTTAATGCACTTCCATATCTTTAATGAAGCCACACCCTCCAGACTGGATTTTTGGACTTCAGACTACTTTTTTGGAACTTGCTCAAAACTCAATTCTGATAGGCTGGGGCACCAACCCTGGCCCTAAGCCACAGCCCACCCGACTCGGTTTCTGGGTTCCAGACTACTTTTTTGGGACTTGCTCCAAACTCAATTCTGATGTGCTGACATGTGCCACCAGACCATAAGACACTTCACCACACTCTTTTCTTTGGAAAACAGACAACTTCATCAGGAAAAACCCTTATATCTCGCTCCCTGAAAGACATTGGAGGAAACTTTCACCACAGGGTCGTACAGACTGGGCTCCTCTATCAAATTCCAGTGCTATTACACTAGGATTAGGGTTAATTCCAAAAATCGAGTCTCAATTCCAAAAATCGAGTCTCAATTCCAAAAATCAAGTCTCAATTCCAAAAATCAAGTCTCAAACTCCTAACCGAGACTTGATATTTGGAATTGAGACTTGATTTTTGGAATTGAGACTCGATTTTTGGAATTGAGACTTGATTTTTGGAATTGAGGCTTGATTTTTGTTATTTTTGATCTCTGGGGCAAAGTAGGGTTGTGACTTGATGTCTGGAACTTGATATCTGGAATTCAGACTTAATACCTTGAACCCATTAGGTTTCACACTTGATATCTGGAATTCAGACTTGATATCTGGAACAAATTAGGGTTGGGACTTGATATCTGGAACTGGACACCAAAAAAGCATTTTATTGCAATTCAATAACTTTAATGCACTTCCATGTCTTTAATAAAGCCACAATTTAATGCACTTCCATATCTTTAATGAAGCCACACCCTCCTGACTGGATTTTTGGACTTCAGACTACTTTTTTGGAACTTGCTCAAAACTCAATTCTGATAGGCTGGGGCACCAACCCTGGCCCTAAGCCACAGCCCACCCAACTCGGTTTCTGGGTTCCAGACTACTTTTTTGGAACTTGCTCCAACCTCAATTCTGATGTGCTGACATGTGCCACCAGACCATAAGACACTTCACCACACTCTTTTCTTTGGAAAACAGACAACTTCATCAGGAAAAACCCTTATATCTCGCTCCCTGAAAGACATTGGAGGAAACTTTCACCACAGGGTCGTGCAGACTGGGCTCCTCTATCAAATTCCAGTGCTATTACACTAGGATTAGGGTTAATTCCAAAAATCAAGTCTCAATTCCAAAAATCGAGTCTCAATTCCAAAAATCAAGTCTCAATTCCAAATATCAAGTCTCAATTCCAAAAATCGAGTCTCAATTCCAAAAATCAAGTCTCAAACTCCTAACCCTAATCCTAACCGAGACTTGATTTTTGGAATTGAGACTCGATTTTTGGAATTGAGACTTGATTTTTGGAATTGAGACTTGATTTTTGGAATTGAGACTTGATTTTTGGAATTGAGACTTGATTTTTGGAATTGAGGCTTGATTTTTGTTATTTTTGATCTCTGGGGCAAATTAGGTTTGGGACTTGATGTCTGGAACTTGATATCTGGAATTCAGACTTAATACCTTGAACCCATTAGGTTTCACACTTGATATCTGGAATTCAGACTTGATGTCTGGAACAAATTAGGGTTGGGACTTGATATCTGGAAATGGACACCAAAAAAGCATTTTATTGCAATTCAATAACTTTAATGCACTTCCATATCTTTAAAAAAGCCACAGTTTAATGCACTTCCATATCTTTAATAAAGCCACACCCTCCAGACTGGATTTTTGGAATTGTGACTAGTTTTTTGGAACTTGCTCCAAACTCAACTCTGATAGGCTGGGGCACCAACCCTGGCCCTAAGGCACACCCCACCCGACTCGGTTTCTGGGTTCCAGACTACTTTTTTGGGACTTGCTCCAAACTCAATTCTGATGTGCTGACATGTGCCACCAGACCATAAGACACTTCACCACACTCTTTTCTTTGGAAAACAGACAACTTCATCAGGAAAAACCCTTATATCTCGCTCCCTGAAAGACATTGGAGGAAACTTTCACCACAGAGTCGTACAGACTGGGCTCCTCTATCAAATTCCAGTGCTATTACACTAGGATTAGGGTTAATTCCAAAAATCGAGTCTCAATTCCAAAAATCGAGTCTCAATTCCAAAAATCGAGTCTCAATTCCAAAAGTCAAGTCTCAAACTCCTAACCGAGACTTGATTTTTGGAATTGAGACTTGATTTTTGGAATTGAGACTCGATTTTTGGAATTGAGACTTGATTTTTGGAATTGAGGCTTGATTTTTGATATTTTTGATCTCTGGGGCAAATTAGGGTTGTCACTTGATGTCTGGAACTTGATATCTGGAATTCAGACTTAATATCTTGAACCCACTAGGGTTCACACTTGATATCTGGAATTCAGACTTGATATCTGGAGCAAAGTAGGGTGGTGACATGATGTCTGGACCCTGGACACCAAGAAAACATTTTATTGCAATTCAATAACTTTAATGCACTTCCATATCTTTAGTAAGCCAAAAAACCTTTAAAGAAATACAATAACATCAAACATTTCAAAACACACTTTTAATAGAACAGCATGGAACAGAAGGTCATGGGGACACTTTGGGCTTGTTCTCCCACAGCCCTAAATCCTCCTGGGGAAAGTTGTTAGGAGCATGTTTCAGGCCATTTGGAGTGTATCGGTGCCTGTTTTGGAGACATTTAAATTTGATATTGAACTCTTTTAGTTTGAGCCTAGGCTCGTAAGCCCCAACACCACGTCAAGGTAGAGTTCACGTTGGGGTTGTTAACACAATGTGGTTTTGTCTAAGCAATGGGTCGGGTTAGGACTCGTTCCGGAAATCGAGTCCAAAGTCCTAACCGAGTGATTTCCAGAGCCATTTCACCCACTTGAAAGCCAGAAAAGTCATTTCTGATGGGCTATTGTGTTTCAGCATCCCATATAAGCCCTGGGAGTGGGGGGAAAAAAAAAATTTTTTTGGATGAGTTTAGGCCCACGGTGTCGAGTAAAGGTATTAGGCCTTTGACCCATCCGTAGGGTCTGGCAACGAGGCCAATTTTTTTTTTTCAAAAATACGTTAAATATGGTTACCCTGAGCACCATGCATCCTTTTTTGTACACATACAACTTTCAGCCTGCAATAGGGCTCGCTCTGAAGTGAAGGAGTTAGGGTTAGCAGGTTAGGAAAATAGACTTCATTTCCGGAATTAGGCCTATTGACAGTATCCTATACCTGGAACGAGGCCTAACCTTTCAAAAACATTTAACACTACAAGTCCCAGCATTTTTCTGTCTACCTAGAAGACCCACATAGGGGCCGTTTGGCCCGACCGCTTTTCCCTTATGCACTCCTTTTGTTATGGTAATGAGGCTGTTAGTGGCAGTGTGTGGGGGGAGGGGGTCACCCTTCACACACTTCACACTTCAGTGGTGAAGTCATGTTGGCTGCTTCTGTGAGAATGAGGAATAAAAACACATTCTATTCTAAAATGTGAACATGTGACTGTCCCATGTGACCATAACATTTATCCCCATGGCAATTAATCAATTGAACAAGATATGGGAGATACATACTTAAAACTACACTTTAATGTACAAATGATTCCTTTTAACATTTCTAGCATTGATTGATGCCTCTGACCAGTGGTCTGTATTTATTTACACGTTTTGCTATTTATTGTGTTGTGATGGGTTTTTTTATTGTATGTGTTTTTTGTCACTCTGCTGTGCTGTAAGACAAATTGCCTTTTTTAAGGACATTAAAGCTTTCAACTCAAGTCAAGACGAGTCATAACGACTCATGTGACTGCAACCAGACAATTGTTTGATGGATAAATACCTCAGTGCACATGGACTATCGCTTCAGTTCCCTCAAGAATTTTGTGGTGAAAGAAGCTCCTCTCCAAGGAACGAAGATGCAGAGATTCAACAGGCATTGGAAATGATCCTGGATGGAGCAAACCCTTGCGACAAGTTCAAGTGGCTCCAGCCGTGTGCCACTCTCAGCCACATTTCCATAACAAAATGAGTGTCCAGAGGGGGGACTTGAGGCCAATTGGCCCTCATGTGGGTTTTCTAGGTAAAAAGGCCAAATGGCCCCTCTCTGGGAAAAAAAATCATGTCTCCAAAATAGGTAGGGTTAGCGGGTTAGGGAAATAGACTTGATTTCCGGAATTAGGCCTATTGACAGTATCCTATACCCGGAACGAGGCCTAACCTTTCACAAAAACATTTTTTTAAAAATCATGTCTCCAAAATAGGTAGACTCCAAATGGGCTGAAACCTGCTCCTAACACCTTCCCCTGGGAAGTTTTTTGGCAAGTGGGACTTGGGCAAATTTTCACTACCGGCCTTCCATTGAAATGAATGGGTTAGGGTTTGTTTTTGAATAACTCTGAAACTAAAGGTCCTACGGCTTCGCGGATGCGTCGGCCACGATCGGGGACCGCGACTTAGTGTGTGCGACGATTTTGAAGCCGCGGGGACATTCGGGTAATTTTTCACGAATATTTTTACACTTTTTTTCTGACCTGTGACCTTTGGGTGTATCTCAGGACAGGAAGGTGCTAGAGACTCGGTTCCGAGTCAGGCGCGCTCGGCGCCCTCGATTTAGGGGGGGTAGACTTGATTCTGGGTCAATAGCACCTTTTCCTGATTTTTTTGTGAATATTTCCAACAATTTTTACGAGGCCTTTTGCCGAGTGCGTTTCGGGCCGCCGTTCCGGACAGGAAGGTCGTACGGACGTCAGACGAGTATCCCCCGTTTCGTCTCGCTTAGGGCTATCTACCGATAGGGGCGCGAGGCCCTAGCCCGAAAAGGCGGGCCGTGATTGGACGAAATCAAAATTCCAACCGGCAAGTCTAAGCAATGGGGTCGGGTTAGGACTCGTTCCGGAAATCAAGTCCAAAGTCCTAACCGAGTGATTTCCAGAGTCATTTCCCCCACTTGAAAGTCAGAAAAGTCATTTCTGATGGGCTATTGTGTTTCACCATCCCATATAAGCCCTGGGAGTGGGGAAAAAATAAAAATAAAAATTGGATGATTTTAGGCCCACGGTGTCGAGTAAGGGTATTAGGCCTTGGACGTAGGGTCTGGCGACGAGGCCGATTTTTTTTTTTCAAAAATCCATTAAATATGGTTACCCTGAGCCCCACGCATCCTCTTTGTACACATACACCTTTCAGCCTGCAAAAGGGCTGGCTCTGAAGTGAAGGAGTCAGGGTTAGCGGGTTAGGGAAATAGACTTCATTTCCGGAATTAGGCCTATTGACAGTATCCTATACCCGGAACGAGGCCTAACCTTTCAAAAACATTTTTTAAAAAATCATGTTGCAGTTGCAAAGAGAATTTACTACTAACGCAAACTTTACAGCACATCAGGGAAAAAAGGACAAAAAAGGCTACCGGTAAACCCACTGAACTTTTTTATATGCAAACGCTGCGCTCGCAGTAATCCGTGGGCATGACAAATGTTTGTTCCTTACCTGTGATTGGTTTAAACTTTCTTTCTCAGTGGCGTGTAGTAAAATATCTTCAGTTAAAGTGAACAAACTGCCTGTGAAAGGGCTAATGGTTAAAATGGTTCTTACTTTACAACTGGTTTTCTGTTCAGTTATATTTGTTCAGCAACATATTACCTGAATGATTACAAATTGTTAAAATATACTTAATTTACCTTATACATAAATATTTATATATTGTTGCCTAATTAACTTGGGTTTTGTTATAGAAAAACAAGCATTTATTCATACATGCTTTGTTGTAGAAAAACAGGCATTTATTCATACATTTATTTTATGTTTGTATGTTTAAAGGTTTTTAACCTTCTAGCTTCTACTTCTGATTCTGGTTCTATGTTTTGTTCTGGGAAAACCCACTACTACCACAATTATACTATAACGTCAGTTCCACTGAAAACCAATAAAATACAAGACGAGTGGAATGCTGTGTCCGAGTCCTTCCCTTTCAAGTGTGGGAAACCCTGATGCTCACATACACTTGACAGACCCTGTGTTTGACTTACATCTCTGTTGTTGTTGTGAAAAGTAGTGTGGGGGAAGGGCATCAGCAGCAGAGAGCTTCTGTGTGGGTGGGGAGGGGCAATAGCAGCAGAGAGCTTCTTCTAAGAGCATTTCTTTGACAAGACCCAGACTGGATTTTCCAAAAAAACACCTTGGCGGCGTGGCTTAGGGTCCTAAGGCGTGTCCCAGCACGTCAAAATTGAGTTTGGACCAGGATAGGACATTGGACTTCAATACCAGAATTAGGCCTATTGACAGTATCCTATACCCGGAACGAGGCCTAACCGTTCAAAAACATTTTAAAAAAAAATCATGTATCCAAAATAGGTAGACTCCAAATGGGCTGAAACGTGCTCCTAACGTCTTCCCCCGGGAAGTTCTTTGGCAAGTGGGACTTGGGAAGTTTTCACGACTGGCCTTCCATTGAAATGAATGGGTTAGTGTTTGTTTTTGAATAACTCTGAAACTAAAGGACCTACGGCTTCGCGGACACCTCAGCCACGATCGGGGACCCGGAGTTAGGGTGTGTGACGATTTTGAAGCAGCGGGGACATTCGGGTTATTTTTCACGAATATTTTTACACTTTTTTTCTGACCTGTGACCTTTGGGTGTATCTCAGGACAGGAAGGTGCTAGAGACTCGGTTCAAAGTCAGGCGCGCTCAGTGCCCTCGATTTAGGGGGGGTAGACTCGATTCCGGGTCAATACCACCTTTTCCTGATTTTTTTGTGAATATTTCCAACTATTTTTACGAGGCCTTTGGCCGAGTGCGTTTCGGGCCGCCGTTCCGGACAGGAAGGTCGTACGGACGTCAGACGAGTATCCCCCGTATCGTCTCGCTTAGGGCTATCTACCGATAGGGGCGCGAGGCCCTAGCCCGAAAAGGCGGGCCGTGATTGGACGAAATCAAAATTCCAACCGGCAAGTCTAAGCGATGGGGTCGGGTTAGGACTCGTTCCGGAAATCAAGTCCAAAGTCCTAACCGAGTGATTTCCAGAGTCATTTCCCCCACTTGAAAGTCAGAAAAGTCATTTCTGATGGGCTATTGTGTTTCACCATCCCATATAAGCCCTGGGAGTGGGGGGAAAAAAAATGAAAAATTTTGGATGATTTTAGGCCCACGGTGTCGAGTAAGGGTATTAGGCCTTGGACGTAGGGTCTGGCGACGAGGCCGATTTTTTTTTTTTCAAAAATCCGTTAAATACGGTTACCCTGAGCCCCACGCATCCTCTTTGTACACATACAACTTTCAGCCTGCAAAAGGGCTTGCTCTGAAGTGAAGGAGTCAGGGTTAGCGGGTTAGGGAAATAGACTTCATTTCCGGAATTAGGCCTATTGACAGTATCCTATTCCCGGAACGAGGCCTAACCTTTCAAATACATTTTTTAAAAATCATGTATCCAAAATAGGTAGACTCCAAATGGGCTGAAACATGCTCCTAACACCTTCCCCTGGGAAGTTCTTTGGCAAGTGGGACTTGGGAGGTTTTCACTACCGGCCTTCCATTGAAATGAACGGGTTAGTGTTTGTTTTTGAATAACTCTGAAACTAAAGGTCCTACGGCTTCGCGGACACCTCGGCCACGATCGGGGACCCCGAGTTAGGGGGTGGGACGAATCTGAAACCGCGGGGACATTCGGGTAATTTTTCACGAATATTTTTACACTTTTTTTCTGACCTGTGAGCTTTGGGCGTATCTCGGGACAGGAAGGTGCTAGACACTCGGTTCCGAGTCAGGCGCGCTCGGCGCCCTCGATTTAGGGGGGGTAGACCAGATTCCGGGTCGATGGCACCTCTTCCTGATTTTTTTGTGAATATTTCTGACTATTTTTACGAGGCCTTCGGCCTAGTGCGTTTCGGGCCGCTGTTCCGGACGGGAAGGTTGTACGGACGTCGGACGAGTGTCCCCCGTTCCGTCTCGCTCGGGGCTATCTACCGATGGGGGCGCGAGGCCCTAGCCCGAAAAGGCGGTCCGTGATCGGACGAAATCAAAATTCCAACCGGCAAGTCTAAGCGATGGGGTCGGGTTAGGACTCGTTCCGGAAATCGAGTCCAAAGTCCTAACCGAGTGATTTCCAGAGCCATTTCACCCACTTGAAAGTCAGAAAAGTCATTTCTGATGGGCTATTGTGTTTCAGCATCCCATATAAGCCCTGGGAGTGGGGGGAAAAAAAATAAAAAATTTTGGATGATTTTAGGCCCACGGTGTCGAGTAAGGGTATTAGGCCTTGGACGTAGGGTCTGGCGACGAGGCCGATTTTTTTTTTCAAAAATCCGTTAAATACGGTTACCCTGAGCCCCACGCATCCTCTTTGTACACATACAACTGTCAGCCTGCAAAAGGGCTCACTCTGAAGTGAAGGAATCAGTGTTAGCGGGTTAGGGAAATAGACTTCATTTCCGGAACGAATCCTAACCTAACTCATTGCTTAGACATTGCCGGTTGGAATTTCATTTTCCCTCCAAAAACGGTCGATTTTTTTGGGCCTGGGTTTTGCGCCTTTGGGTATCGGTAGAGAGCCGGGTCTGTGCGGCCCTACGGTAAAAGTTTTCTCGGGTGTCTTTCGTGGACCGAGTTATGGGCCTTTTTTGGAATGATTTTGAATTGAATTTTGAAACGAATGGGTTAGGGTTTGTTTTCGAATAACTCTGAAACTAAAGGTCCTACGGCTTCGCGGACGTGTCGGCCACGATCGGGGACCCCGATTTAGGGCGCGCGACGATTTTGAAGCCGCCGGGACGTTCGGGTAATTTTTCACGAATATTTTTACACTTTTTTTCCGACCTTTCACCTTCGGGCGTATCTCGGGACGGGAAGGCGCTAGAGACTCGGTTCCGAGTCAGGCGCGCTCGGCGCCCTCGATTTAGGGGGGGTAGACTCGATTCCGGGTCGACGGCACCTCTTCCTGATTTTTTTGTGAATATTTCCGACTATTTTTACGAGGCCTTCGGCCTAGTGCGTTTCGGGCCGCCGTTCCGGACGGGAAGGTCGTACGGACGTCGGACGAGCATCCCCCGTTTCGTCTCGCTCGGGGCTATCTACCGACGGGGGCGCGAGGCCCTAGGCCGAAAAGGCGGGCCGCGATCGGACGAAATCGAAATTCCAACCTGCAAGTCTAAGCGATGGGGTCGGGTTAGGACTCGTTCCGGAAATCGAGTCCAAAGTCCTAACCGAGTGATTTCCAGAGCCGTTTCCCCCACTTGAAAAATAATTTCTGACATCGACCCGTGCGGCTCGATCGGACTCGGTGCGCTATTACGTTGCACGACCCCTTTTTCCCCATTCATTTATATGGGCTTCTTTGGAGATACGTGAGATCTCGCCAGCAGATGGAGGCAAAACACAAGCGATAATACTCTGCCTCTCGACTTCAGTTCCACAGGGAATCTTGGTGTGATTTTCTGGGGTCTCCTCACAGGGCCTGGCTAAGCGCGCTGCATCACTCTCGCGATTTCCCACAGGGGAATTGTCTAGTTATTATTATTCTTATTCTTCTTATTATTTTTTTTTCAAAAATCCATTAAATACGGTTGCCCTGAGCCCCACGCATCCTTTTTTGTAGACATACAACTTTCAGCCTGCAAAAGGGCTCGCTCTGAAGTGAAGGAGTGAGGGTTAGCGGGTTAGGGAAATAGACTTCGTTTCCTTGAATTAGGCCTATTTACTGTATCCTATACCCGGAACGAGGCCTAACCTTTCACAAAAACATTTTTAAAAAAATCATGTCTCCAAAATATGTGCCAAACGCCTCCAAATGGGCTGAAACGTGCTCCTAACACCTTCCCCTGGGATTTTTTTTGGCAAGTGGGACTTGGCCGTTTCACCCACTTGAAAGTCAGAAAAGTCATTTCTGATGGGATATTGTGTTTCAGCATCCCATATAAGCCCTGGGAGTGGGGGAAAAAAAAAATAAAAGGGTTTCATTTCATCCAAAATCATTTTGGATGATTTTAGGCCCACGGTGTCGAGTAAGGGTATTAGGCCTTGAACGTAGGGTCTGGCGACGAGGCCGATTTTTTTTTTCAAAAATCCGTTAAATACGGTTACCCTGAGCCCCCACGCATCCTCTTTTCCAACTGTTTTTACGGGCCTTCGGCCTAGGACGTTTCGGGCCGCCGTTCCGGACAGGAAGGTCGTACGGAGGTAGGACGAGTATCCCCCGATTCGTCTCGCTCGGGGCTATCTACCGATACCGCGTTTGTTACGGTTCGACCCCGTTTTAGGGGCGAGACGGTCGGACTTGATTTTTGGAACTCGGACTAGTTTTTTGGAACTCGTTCCCGGTTTCCCAAAAAAACGCTTCGGGGGAGTCGCCCGTGGTCCGGGGGCACGTCCCGTCGTATCGGAATCGAGTTTCGAGCGATATTTCAAAAAAGCGGTCTCGGATCCGGATGTCGGGTCGGGGGGGCGTGGCCTAGGGTCCGGGGGCGTGTCCCAGCCTATCAGAATCGAGTTTGGGGCGAGTTCCAAAAAACCAGTCCCAATTCCAAAAATCGAGTCCGGGGGGCGTGGCCTAGGGTCGGGGGGCGTGTCCCAGCCAATCAGAATCGAGTTTGGGGCAAGTTCCAAAAATCTAGTCCCAATTCCAAAAATCGAGTCCGGGGGGCGTGGCCTAGGGTCGGGGGGCGTGTCCCAGCCAATCAGAATTGAGTTTGGGGCAAGTTCCAAAAAACCAGTCCCAATTCCAAAAATCGAGTCCGGGGGGCGTGGCCTAGGGTCGGGGGGCGTGTCCCAGCCAATCAGAATCCAGTTTGGGGCAAGTTCCAAAAAACTAGTCCCAATTCCAAAAATCGAGTCCGGGGGGCGTGGCCTAGGGTCGGGGGGTGTGTCCCAGCCAATCAGAATCAGGTTTGGGGCAAGTTCCAAAAAACTAGTCCAAATTCCAAAAATCAAGTCTGGGGGGCGTGGCCTAGGGTCCCGGGGGGGTCCGCAGCCAATCAGAATCGAGTTTGGGGCAAGTTCCAAAAAACTAGTCTGGAGTCCAGAAAACAAGTCTCTAGTGTTAGAGCGCCACCTAGAGTCCAATATGCCCTCGGCCTAGCCGACTAAGCTAAGCTATCCCAATTCCACAAACTGTGTTTTTGGATTCCAACTTGCCATTACCGATGAATGGTCGCAGTCTGTCGTGACCGGTCGCGACGAAAAAATTCCAACTCCACAGTCCCCGCAATGGGGCCGGTTCCACAAATCAAGTCTATTTCCCTAACCCTAACCCTAACCCTAACCCTAACCCTAACCCTAACCCTAACCCTAACCCTAACCCTAACCCTAACCCTAACCCTAACCCTAACCCTAACCCTAACCCTAACCCTAACCCTAACCCTAACCCTAACCCTAACCCTAACCCTAACCCTAACCCTAACCCTAACCCTAACCCTAACCCTAACCCTAACCCTAACCCTAACCCTAACCCTAACCCTAACCCTAACCCTAACCCTAACCCTAACCCTAACCCTAACCCTAACCCTAACCCTAACCCTAACCCTAACCCTAACCCTAACCCTAACCCTAACCCTAACCCTAACCCTAACCCTAACCCTAACCCTAACCCTAACCCTAACCCTAACCCTAACCCTAACCCTAACCCTAACCCTAACCCTAACCCTAACCCTAACCCTAACCCTAACCCTAACCCTAACCCTAACCCTAACCCTAACCCTAACCCTAACCCTAACCCTAACCCTAACCCTAATTAGGAAAATGAAGGAGAATAGACTCTTAAGGCGGAATTCGATTCCACAAATCAAGTCCGAAATTTCAGAAAGCTATTAAATGATAATCCTGCGGCATAGGTCGCTTTTTGGGATTGTGTAGAAGGTTATTACAGATTTTTTGACACCTTTGAAATAAATATTCGATCTTATTATGATTTTATACCGCAATAAAACCCCTTAAGCCTAATTACCACTAATTATTGTTGCAATATACTACCCTGTCACAGGGTGGCCGTTGTAAAAACTAGGTTTATGGATTCCGGACTACTTTTTTGGAACTTGCTCCAATAGGCTGGGACACCCCCCTGGACGCTAGGCCACGCCCCCCCAGACTTGATTTTTGGAATTGGGACTAGTTTTTTGGAACTTGCCCCAAACTTAATTCTGATAGGCTGGGACACACCCCTAGACCCTAGGCCACGCCCCCCAGACTCGATTTTTGGAATTGGGACTAGTTTTTTGGAACTTGCCCCAAACTTGATTCTGATAGGCTGGGACACACCCCTGGAACATGGGCCACGCCCCGCAGACTCGATTTTTGGAATTGGGACTAGTTTTTGGGAACTTGCCCCAAACTTAATTCTGATAGGCTGGGACACACCCCTGGACCCTAGGCCACGCCCCCCAGACTCGATTTATGGATCCGAGCCTACTTTTCTGGAAATCGCTCGAAACTTAATTCCGATATGCCGGCACGTGCCCCCGGACCCCAGGCCACTCCCCCAAAGTGTTTTTTGGGAAACCGGGACCGAGTTCCAAAAAAGTAGTCCGAGTTCCAAAAATCAAGTCCGACCGTCTCGCACCTAAAACGGGGTCGAATTGTAACAAATGCTGTATCGGTAGATAGCCCTAAGCGAGACGAAAAGGGGGATACTTGTCTGACGTCCGTACGACTTTCCTGTCCCGAACGGCGGCCCGAAACGCACTCGGAAAAAGGCCTCATAAAAATTGTTGGAAATATTCACAAAAAATCAGGAAAAGGTGCTATTGACTCGCAATTGAGGCTACCCCCCCTAAATCGCAGGCGTTGAGCACGCCTGACTTGGAACCGAGTCCCTAGCACCTTCCTGTCCCGAGATACACCCGAAGGTGAAAGGTCAGAAAAAAAGTGTAAAAATATTCGTGAAAAATTACCCGAATGTCCGTGCGGCTTCAAAATCGTCACACGCCCTAACTCTGGGTCCGCGATCGTGGCCGAGGCGTCCGCTGAACCTAGGCCCAAAAAAATCGACCGTTTGTGGAGGGAAAATGAAATTCCAACCGGCAAGTCTAAGCAATGGCGTCGGGTTTGGACTCGTTCAGGAAATCGAGTCCAAAGTCCTAACCGAGTGATTTCCAGAGCCATTTCACCCACTTGAAAGTCAGAAAAGTAATTTCTGATGGGCTATTGTGTTTCAGCATCCCATATAAGCCCTGGGAGTGGGGGAAAAAAAATAAAAATTTTTGGAAGATTTTAGGCCCACGGTGTCGAGTAAGGGTATTAGGCCTTTGACATAGGGGCTGGCCACGAGGCCTATTTTTTTTTTTTCAAAAATCCATTAAATATGGTTACCCTGAGCCTCACACATCCTTTTTTTGTACACATACAACTTTCAGCCTGCAAAAGGGCTCGCTCTGAAGTGAAGGAGTTACAATTACGGCTTTAGGCAAATAGACTTGATTTCCGGAACGAGTCCTAACCTAACTCATTGCTTAGACATTGCCGGTTGGAATTTCATTTTCCCTCCAAAAACGGTCAATTTTTTTGGGCCTAGGTTTCGCGGACGCCTCGGCCACGATCGGGGACCCCGAGTTAGGGCTTGCTAAGGTTTTGAAGCCGCGGGGAGATTCGGGTAATTTTTCACGAATATTTTTACACTTTTTTTCTGACCTTTCACCTTTGGGCGTATCTCGGGACAGGAAGGTGCTAGAGACTCGGTTCTGAGTCAGGCGCGCTCAGCGCCCTCGATTTAGGGGGGGTAGACTCGATTCCGGGTCAATAGCACCTTTTCCTGATTTTTTTGTGAATATTTCCAACTATTTTTACGAGGCCTTTGGCCGAGTGCGTTTTGGGCCGCCGTTCCGGACAGGAAGGTCGTACGGACGTCAGACGAGTACCCGCAGTTACGTCTCGCTTCGGGCTATCGCCCGAAAGGGGCGCGAGACCCTAGCCCGAAAAGGCGGGCCGTGATTGGACAAAATCTAAATCCCAACAGGTAATGTCTAAGCAATGGAGGCCACAACTCAAGTCCAATCTCCTAACCTAAGTGTGTGGGGGATGGGCAGTAGCAGCTGAGAGCTTCTTCTAAGAGCTTTTCTTTGACTGTGACAAGGCCCCAAACTGGATTTTTGGAAGTCAGGCTCGATTTTTGGAATTGAGGCTTGATTTTTGGAATTGAGACTCGATTTTTGGAATTGAGGCTTGATTTTTGATATTTTTTATCTCTGGGGCAAGTTCGGGTTGTGACTTGATGTCTGGAACTTGATATCTGGAATTCAGACTTAATACCTTGAACCCATTATGTTTCACACTTGATATCTGGAATTCAGACTTGATATCTGGAACAAATTAGGGTTGGGACTTGATATCTGGAACTGGACACCAAAAAAGCATTTAATTGCAATTCAATAACTTTAATGCACTTCCATATCTTTGATAAAGCCACAATTTAATGCACTTCCATATCTTTAATAAAGCCACACCCCCCAGACTCGATTTTTGGAATTGGGACTAGTTTTTTGGAACTTGCTCCAAACTCAACTCTGATAGGCTGGGGCACCAACCCTGGCCCTAAGGCACACCCCACCCGACTCGGTTTCTGGGTTCCAGACTACTTTTTTGGGACTTGCTCCAAACTCAATTCTGATGTGCGGGCATGTGCCACCAGACCATAAGACACTTCACCACACTCTTTTCTTTGGAAAACAGACAACTTCATCAGGAAAAACCCTTATATCTCGCTCCCTGAAAGACATTGGAGGAAACTTACACCACAGGGTCGTACAGACTGGGCTCCTCTATCAAATTCCAGTGCTATTACACTAGGATTAGGGTTAATTCCAAAAATCGAGTCTCAATTCCAAAAATCGAGTCTCAATTCCAAAAATCAAGTCTCAATTCCAAAAATCAAGTCTCAAACTCCTAACCGAGACTTGATATTTGGAATTGAGACTTGATTTTTGGAATTGAGACTCGATTTTTGGAATTGAGACTCGATTTTTGGAATTGAGGCTTGATTTTTGTTATTTTTGATCTCTGGGGCAAAGTAGGGTTGTGACTTGTTGTCTGGAACTTGATATCTGGAATTCAGACTTACTACCTTGAACCCATTAGGTTTCACACTTGATATCTGGAATTCAGACTTGATATGTGGAACAAATTAGGGTTGGGACTTGATATCTGGAACTGGACACCAAAAAAGCATTTTATTGCAATTCAATAACTTTAATGCACTTCCATGTCTTTAATAAAGCCACAATTTAATGCACTTCCATATCTTTAATGAAGCCACACCCTCCAGACTGGATTTTTGGACTTCAGACTACTTTTTTGGAACTTGCTCAAAACTCAATTCTGATAGGCTGGGGCACCAACCCTGGCCCTAAGCCACAGCCCACCCGACTCGGTTTCTGGGTTCCAGACTACTTTTTTGGGACTTGCTCCAAACTCAATTCTGATGTGCTGACATGTGCCACCAGACCATAAGACACTTCACCACACTCTTTTCTTTGGAAAACAGACAACTTCATCAGGAAAAACCCTTATATCTCGCTCCCTGAAAGACATTGGAGGAAACTTTCACCACAGGGTCGTACAGACTGGGCTCCTCTATCAAATTCCAGTGCTATTACACTAGGATTAGGGTTAATTCCAAAAATCAAGTCTCAATTCCAAAAATCGAGTCTCAATTCCAAAAATCAAGTCTCAATTCCAAAAATCAAGTCTCAAACTCCTAACCGAGACTTGATATTTGGAATTGAGACTTGATTTTTGGAATTGAGACTCGATTTTTGGAATTGAGGCTTGATTTTTGTTATTTTTGATCTCTGGGGCAAAGTAGGGTTGTGACTTGATGTCTGGAACTTGATATCTGGAATTCAGACTTAATACCTTGAACCCATTAGGTTTCACACTTGATATCTGGAATTCAGACTTGATATCTGGAACAAATTAGGGTTGGGACTTGATATCTGGAACTGGACACCAAAAAAGCATTTTATTGCAATTCAATAACTTTAATGCACTTCCATGTCTTTAATAAAGCCACAATTTAATGCACTTCCATATCTTTAATGAAGCCACACCCTCCAGACTGGATTTTTGGACTTCAGACTACTTTTTTGGAACTTGCTCAAAACTCAATTCTGATAGGCTGGGTAACCAACCCTGGCCCTAAGCCACAGCCCACCCGACTCGGTTTCTGGTTTCCAGACTACTTTTTTGGGACTTGCTCCAAACTCAATTCTGATGTGCTGACATGTGCCACCAGACCATAAGACACTTCACCACACTCTTTTCTTTGGAAAACAGACAACTTCATCAGGAAAAACCCTTATATCTCACTCCCTGAAAGACATTGGAGGAAACTTTCACCACAGGGTCGTACAGACTGGGCTCCTCTATCAAATTCCAGTGCTATTACACTAGGATTAGGGTTAATTCCAAAAATCGAGTCTCAATTCCAAAAATCGAGTCTCAATTCCAAAAATCAAGTCTCAATTCCAAAAATCAAGTCTCAAACTCCTAACCGAGACTTGATATTTGGAATTGAGACTTGATTTTTGGAATCGAGACTCGATTTTTGGAATTGAGACTCGATTTTTGGAATTGAGGCTTGATTTTTGTTATTTTTGATCTCTGGGGCAAAGTAGGGTTGTGACTTGTTGTCTGGAACTTGATATCTGGAATTCAGACTTACTACCTTGAACCCATTAGGTTTCACACTTGATATCTGGAATTCAGACTTGATATGTGGAACAAATTAGGGTTGGGACTTGATATCTGGAACTGGACACCAAAAAAGCATTTTATTGCAATTCAATAACTTTAATGCACTTCCATGTCTTTAATAAAGCCACAATTTAATGCACTTCCATATCTTTAATGAAGCCACACCCTCCAGACTGGATTTTTGGACTTCAGACTACTTTTTTGGAACTTGCTCAAAACTCAATTCTGATAGGCTGGGGCACCAACCCTGGCCCTAAGCCACAGCCCACCCGACTCGGTTTCTGGGTTCCAGACTACTTTTTTGGGACTTGCTCCAAACTCAATTCTGATGTGCTGACATGTGCCACCAGACCATAAGACACTTCACCACACTCTTTTC
This sequence comes from Neoarius graeffei, assembly GCF_027579695.1. Taxonomy (NCBI): domain Eukaryota; kingdom Metazoa; phylum Chordata; class Actinopteri; order Siluriformes; family Ariidae; genus Neoarius; species Neoarius graeffei. Next base: position 116,814,699 of record NC_083572.1, on the reverse strand, counting down.
TTTGGAAAACAGACAACTTCATCAGGAAAAACCCTTATATCTCGCTCCCTGAAAGACATTGGAGGAAACTTTCACCACAGGGTCGTACAGACTGGGCTCCTCTATCAAATTCCAGTGCTATTACACTAGGATTAGGGTTAATTCCAAAAATCAAGTCTCAATTCCAAAAATCGAGTCTCAATTCCAAAAATCAAGTCTCAATTCCAAAAATCAAGTCTCAAACTCCTAACCGAGACTTGATTTTTGGAATTGAGACTTGATTTTTGGAATTGAGACTCGATTTTTGGAATTGAGACTTGATTTTTGGAATTGAGGCTTGATTTTTGTTATTTTTGATCTCTGGGGCAAAGTAGGGTTGGGACTTGATGTCTGGAACTTGATATCTGGAATTCAGACTTAATACCTTGAACCCATTAGGTTTCACACTCGATATCTGGAATTCAGACTTGATATCTGGAACAAATTAGGGTTGGGACTTGATATCTGGAACTGGACACCAAAAAAGCATTTTATTGCAATTCAATAACTTTAATGGACTTCCATGTCTTTAACAAAGCCACAATTTAATGCACTTCCATATCTTTAATGAAGCCACACCCTCCTGACTGGATTTTTGGACTTCAGACTACTTTTTTGGAACTTGCTCAAAACTCAATTCTGATAGGCTGGGGCACCAACCCTGGCCCTAAGCCACAGCCCACCCAACTCGGTTTCTGGGTTCCAGACTACTTTTTTGGAACTTGCTCCAACCTCAATTCTGATGTGCTGACATGTGCCACCAGACCATAAGACACTTCACCACACTCTTTTCTTTGGAAAACAGACATCTTCATCAGGAAAAACCCTTATATCTCGCTCCCTGAAAGACATTGGAGGAAACTTTCACCACAGGGTCGTGCAGACTGGGCTCCTCTGTCAAATTCCAGTGCTATTACACTAGGATTAGGGTTAATTCCAAAAATCAAGTCTCAATTCCAAAAATCGAGTCTCAATTCCAAAAATCAAGTCTCAATTCCAAATATCAAGTCTCAATTCCAAAAATCGAGTCTCAATTCCAAAAATCAAGTCTCAAACTCCTAACCCTAATCCTAACCGAGACTTGATTTTTGGAATTGAGACTCGATTTTTGGAACTGAGACTTGATTTTTGGAATTGAGACTTGATATTTGGAATTGAGACTTGATTTTTGGAATTGAGACTTGATTTTTGGAATTGAGGCTTGATTTTTGTTATTTTTGATCTCTGGGGCAAATTAGGGTTGTGACTTGATGTCTGGAACTTGATATCTGGAATTCAGACTTAATACCTTGAACCCATTAGGTTTCACACTTGATATCTGGAATTCAGACTTGATGTCTGGAACAAATTAGGGTTGGGACTTGATATCTGGAACTGGACACCAAAAAAGCATTTTATTGCAATTCAATAACTTTAATGCACTTCCATATCTTTAATAAAGCCACAATTTAATGCACTTCCATATCTTTAATAAAGCCACACCCTCCAGACTGGATTTTTGGAATTGGGAGTAGTTTTTTGGAACTTGCTCCAAACTCAACTCTGATAGGCTGGGGCACCAACCCTGGCCCTAAGGCACACCCCACCCGACTCGGTTTCTGGGTTCCAGACTACTTTTTTGGGACTTGCTCCAAACTCAATTCTGATGTGCTGACATGTGCCACCAGACCATAAGACACTTCACCACACTCTTTTCTTTGGAAAACAGACAACTTCATCAGGAAAAACCCTTATATCTCGCTCCCTGAAAGACATTGGAGGAAACTTTCACCACAGGGTCGTACAGACTGGGCTCTTCTATCAAATTCCAGTGCTATTACACTAGGATTAGGGTTAATTCCAAAAATCGAGTCTCAATTCCAAAAATCGAGTCTCAATTCCAAAAATCAAGTCTCAATTCCAAAAGTCAAGTCTCAAATTCCTAACCGAGACTTGATTTTTGGAATTGAGACTTGATTTTTGGAATTGAGACTCGATTTTTGGAATTGAGACTTGATTTTTGGAATTGAGGCTTGATTTTTGATATTTTTGATCTCTGGGGCAAATTAGGGTTGTCACTTGATGTCTGGAACTTGATATCTGGAATTCAGACTTAATATCTTGAACCAACTAGGGTTCACACTTGATATCTGGAATTCAGACTTGATATCTGGAGCAAATTAGGGTTGAGACTTGATATCTGGAACTGGACACCAAAAAAGCATTTTATTGCAATTCAATAACTTTAATGCACTTCCATATCTTTAATAAAGCCACAATTTAATGCACTTCCATATCTTTAATAAAGCCACAATTTAATGCACTTCCATATCTTTAATAAAGCCACACACCCCCAGACTCGATTTTTGGAATTGGGACTACTTTTTTGGAACTTGCTCCAAACTCAATTCTGATGTGCTGACATGTGCCACCAGACCATAAGACACTTCACCACACTCTTTTCTTTGGAAAACAGACAACTTCATCAGGAAAAACCCTTATATCTCGCTCCCTGAAAGACATTGGAGGAAACTTTCACCACAGGGTCGTACAGACTGGGCTCCTCTATCAAATGCCAGTGATATTACACTAGGATTAGGGTTAATTCCAAAAATCAAGTCTCAATTCCAAAAATCGAGTCTCAATTCCAAAAATCAAGTCTCAATTCCAAAAATCAAGTCTCAAACTCCTAACCCTAATCCTAACCGAGACTTGATTTTTGGAATTGAGACTTGATTTTTGGAATTGAGACTCGATTTTTGGAATTGAGACTTGATTTTTGGAATTGTGCCTCGATTTTTGATATTTTTGATATCTGGGGCAAATTAGGGTTGTGACTTGATATCTGGAACTTGATATCTGGAATTCAGACTTAATATCTTGAACCCACTAGGGTTCACACTTGATATCTGGAATTGAGACTTGATATCTGGAGCAAATTAGGGTTGAGACTTGATATCTGGAACCTGGACACCAAAAAAACATTTTATTGCAATTCAATAACTTTAACGCACTTCCATATCTTTAGTCTGCCAAAAAAATTTTAAAGAAATACAATAACATCAAACATTTCAAAACACACTTTTAATAGAACAGCATGGAACAGAAGGTCATGGGGACACTTTGGGCTTGTTCTCCCACAGCCCTAAATCCTCCTGGGGAACTTTGTTAGGAGCATGTTTCAGGCCATTTGGAGTGTATTGGTGCCTGTTTTGGAGACATGAACATTTAAATTTGATATTGAACTCTTTTAGTTTGAGCCTAGCTCGTAAGCCCCAACACCACGTCAAGGTAGAGTTCACGTTGGGGTTGTTAACACAATGTGGTTAGGGTTCAATGTGGGATGTTACTTACTTCAAGATTAATCTCCTAAGTGACTAAACAGTAAAAAAATATTGTCTACAGAAGAGACCCTGTGTTTGACTTGCACCTCTGTTGTTGTTGTGAAAAGAAGTGTGTGGGGGGATGGGAATTAGCAGCTGAGAGCTTCTGTGTGGGTTGTGGGGAGGGGCAATAGCAGCAGAGAGCTTTTTCTAAGAGCTTTTCTTTGACTTTGACAAGACCCGGAATTGATTTTCCAAAAAAACACCTTGGGGGCATGGCATAGGGGCCGAGGGCATGTCCCAACATGTCAAAATTGATTTTGGACCAGGTTAGGACATTGGACTTCAATTCCGGAATTAGGCCTATTTACAGTATCCTATACCCGGAACGAGGCCTAACCTTTCAAAAACATTTTTAAAAAATCATGTATCCAAAATAGGTAGACTCCAAATGGGCTGAAACGTGCTCCTAGCACCTTCCCCCGGGAAGTTCTTTGGCAAGTGGGACTTGGAAAAATTTTCACTACCGGCCTTCCATTGAAATGAATGGGTTAGGGTTTGTTTCTGAATAACTCTGAAAGTAAAGGTCCTACGGCTTTGCGGATGCCTCAGCCACGATCGGCGACCCCGAGTTAGGGTGTGCGATGATTTTGAAGCCGCGGGGACATTCGGGTAATTTTTCACGAATATTTTTACACTTTTTTTCTGACCTGTGACCTTTGGGCGTATCTCGGCACAGGAAGGTGCTAGAGACTCGGTTCCAAGTCAGGCGCGCTCAGCGCCCTCGTTTTAGGGGGGGTAGACTTGATTCCGGGTCAATAGCACCTCTTCCTGATTTTTTTGTGAATATTTCCAACTATTTTTATGAGGCCTTTGGCCGAGTGCGTTTTGGGCCGCTGCTCAGGACAGGAAGGTCGTACGGACGTCAGACGAGTATCCCCCGTTTCGTCTCGCTTAGGGCTATCTACTGATAGGGGCGCGAGACCCTAGCCCGAAAAGGCGGGCCGTGATTGGACGAAATCAAAATTCCAACTGGCAAGTCTAAGCAATGGGATGGGTTAGGACTCGTTCCGGAAATCAAGTCCAAAGTCCTAACCGAGTGATTTCCAGAGTCATTTCACCCTTCTTGAAAGTCAGAAAAGTCATTTCTGATGGGATATTGTGTTTCAGCATCCCATATAAGCCCTGGGAGTGGGAAAAAAAAAATAAAAAATTTTGGATTATTTTAGGCCCACGGTGTCAAGTAAGGGTATTAGGCCTTTGACCCATCCGTAGGGTCTGGCAACGAGGCTAATTTTTTTTTTTCAAAAATCCATTAAATATGGTTACCCTGAGCCCCATGCATCCTTTTTTGTACACATGCAACGTTCAGCCTGCAAAAGGGCTCGCTCTGAAGTGAAGGAGTTACAATTAGGGTTAGCGGGTTAGGGAAATAGACTTCATTCCTGGAACGAATCCTAACCTAACTCATTGCTTCGACATTGCCGGTTGAAATTTCATTTTCCCTCCAAAAACGGTCAATTTTTTTGGGCCTTGGTTTCGCGCCTTTGGGTTTTGGTAGAGAGCCGGGTCTGTCATGCCCTATGGTAAAAGTTTTCTTGGGGGTCTTTCGTGGACCGAGTTATGGGCCTTTTTTGGAATGATTTTGAATTGAATTTTGAAATGAATGTGTTAGGGTTTGTTTTTGAATAACTCTGAAACTAAAGGTCCTACAACTTCAGGGATGGCTCAGCCACGATCGGGGTCCCCACATTAGGGTGTGCGATGATTTTGAAGCCGCGGGGACATTCGGGTAATTTTTCACGAATCTTTTTACACTTTTTTTCTTACCTTTGTCCTTTGGGCGTATCTCGGGACAGGAAGGTGCAAGAGACTCGGTTCCAAGTCAGGCGCGCTCGGCGCCCTCGATTTAGTGGGGGTAGACTTGATTCCGAGTCAATTGCACCTTTTCCTGATTTTTTTGTGAATATTTTCAACTATTTTTATGAGGCCTTTGGCCGATTGCGTTTTGGGCCGCTGTTCTGGACAGGAAGGTCGTACAGACGTCAGACAAGTATCCCCTGTTTCGTCTCACTTAGCGCTATCGACTCATACCACATTTGTTACGATTTGACCGCGTTTTAGGTGCGAGACGGTAGGTCACACCCCTGCGGTTCGGCCCCCGAAAAACGTGGGAGGAAAGTTTCACCACAGTTTCGTACAGCCCGGCCTACTGTACCAAAATCCAGCGGCGCGAGACCCTAGCCCGAAAAGGCGGGCCGTGATTGGACGAAATCAAAATTCCAACAGGCAATATCTAAGCAATGGGTTGGGTTAGGACTCGTTCCGGAAATCAAGTCCAAAGTCCTAACCGAGTGATTTCCAGAGTCATTTCACCCACTTGAAAGTCAGAAAAGTCATTTCTGATGGGCTATTGTGTTTCAGCATCCCATATAAGCCCTAGGAGTGGGGAAAAAAAATAAAAAATTTTGGATGATTTTAGGCCCACGGTGTCGAGTCAGGGTATTAGGCCTTGGACGTAGGGTCTGGCAACGAGGCTGATTATTTTTTTTCAAAAATCCGTTAAATATGGTTACCCTGAGCCCCACGCATCCTCTTTGTACACATACAACTTTCAGCCTGCAAAAGGGCTCACTCTGAACTGAAGGAGTTAGGGTTAGCGGGTTCGGGAAATAGACTTCATTTCCGGAATTAGGCCTATTGACAGTATCCTATACCTGGAACAAGGCCTAACCTTTCAAAAACATTTAACACTGCAAGTCCCAGCATTTTTCTTTCTACCTAGAAGACCCACATAGGGGCCATTTGGCCCGACTGCTTTTCCCTTATGCACTCCTTTAGTTATGGTAATGAGGCTGTTAGTGGCAGTGTGTGGGGGGAGGGGGTCACACTTCACACACTTCACACACTTCACACTTCAGTGGTGAAGTCATGTTGGCTACTTCTGTGAGAATGAGGAATAAAAACACATTCTATTCTAAAATGTGAGCATGTGAATGTCCCATGTGACCATAACATTTATCCCCATGGCAATTAATCAACTGAACAAGATATGGGAGATACATACTTAAAACTACACTCATACTTGTGTTAATGTACAAATGATTCCTTTTAACATTTCTAGCATTGATTGATGCCTCTGACCAGTGGTCTGTATTTATTTACACGTTTTGCTATTTATTGTGTTGTGATGGGTTTTTTTATTGTATGTGTTTTTTGTCACTCTGCTGTGCTGTAAGACAAATTGCCTTTTTTAAGGACATTAAAGCTTTCAAGTCAAGTCAAGACAAGTCATAACGACTCATGTGACTGCAACCAGACAATTGTTTGATGGATACAGTGCACATGGACTATCGCGTCAGTTCCCTCAAGAATTTTGTGGTGAAAGAAGCTCCTCTCCAAGGAACGAAGATGCAGAGATTCAACAGGCATTGGAAATGATCCTGGATGGAGCAAACCCTTGCGACAAGTTCAAGTGGCTCCGGCCGTGTGCCACTAACAGCCACATTTCCATAACAAAATGAGTGTCCACAGGGGGCACTTGGGGCCAATTGGCCCTCTTGTGGGTTTTCTAGGTAAAAATGCCAAATGGCCCCTCTCTGGGAAAAAAATCATGTCTCCAAAATAGGTAGTGTTAGCGGGTTAGGGAAATAGACTTGATTTACGGAATTAGGCCTATTGACAGTATCCTATACCCGGAACGAGGCCTAACCTTTCACAAAAACATTTTTTAAAAAATCATGTCTCCAAAAAAGGTAGACTCCAAATGGGCTGAAACCTGCTCCTAACACCTTCCCCTGGGAAGTTGTTTGGCAAGTGGGACTTGGGCAAATTTTCACTACCGGCCTTCCATTGAAATGAATGGGTTAGGGTTTGTTTTTTAATAACTCTGAAACTAAAGGTCCTACGGCTTCGCGGATGTGTCAGCCACGATCGGGGACCGCGAGTTAGTGTGTGCGACGATTTTGAAGCCGTGGGGACATTCGCGTAATTTTTCACGAATATTTTTACACTTTTTGTCTGACCTGTGACCTTTGGGCATATCTCGGGACAGGAAGGTGCTAGAGACTCGGTTCCAAGTCAGGTGCGCTCGGCGCCCTCGATTTAGGGGGGGTAGACTTGATTCTGGGTCAATAGCACCTGTTCCTGATTTTTTTGTGAATATTTCCAACTATTTTTAGGAGGCCTTTGGCCGAGTGCGTTTCGGGCCACCGTTCCGGACAGAAAGGTCATACGGACGTCAGACGAGTATCCCCCGTTTCGTCTCGCTTAGGGCTATCTACCGATAGGGGTGTGAGGCCATAGCCCGAAAAGGCGGGCTGTGATTGGACGAAATCAAAATTCCAACCGGCAAGTCTAAGCAATGGGGTTGGGTTAGGACTCGTTCCGGAAATCAAGTCCAAAGTCCTAACCGAGTGATTTCCAGAGTCATTTCACCCACTTGAAAGTCAGAAAAGTCATTTCTGATGGGCTATTGTCTTTCAGCATCCCCTATAAGCCCTGGGAGTGGGGGAAAAAAAATAAAAAATTTTGGATGATTTTAGGCCCACGGTGTCGAGTAAGGGTATTAGGCCTTGGACGTAGGGTCTGGCAACGAGGTTGATTTTTTTTTTCAAAAATCCATGAAATATGGTTACCCTGAGCCCCACGCATCCTCTTTGTACACATAAAACTTTCAGCCTGCAAAAGGGCTCACTCTGAAGTGAAGGAGTTACAATTATGGTTAGCGGGTTAGGGAAATAGACTTCATTTCCGGAATGAATCCTAACCTAACTCATTGCTTAGACATTGCCGGTTGGAATTTCATTTTCCCTCCAAAAACAGTCAATTTTTTTGGGCCTAGGTTTCGCGCATTTGGGTATCGGTAGAGAGCCGGGTCTGTGCGGCCCTACGGTAAAAGTTTTCTCGGGTGTCTTTCGTGGACCAAGTTATGGGCCTTTTTTTGGAATGATTTTTAATTTAATTTTGAAATAAATGGGTTAGGGTTTGTTTTTGAATAACTCTGAAACTAAAGGTCCTACGGCTTCACGGACACATCGGCCACGATCGGGGACCCCGAGTTAGGGTGTGCGACGATTTTGAAGCCCCGGGGACATTCGGGTAATTTTTCACGAATATTTTTACACTTTTTTTCTGACCTTTCACCTTTGGGCGTATCTCGGGACAGGAAGGTGCTAGAGACTCGGTTCCAAGTCAGGCGCGCTCAGCGCCCTCGATTTATGGGGGGTAGACTTGATTCCGGGTCAATAGCACCTCTTCCTGATTTTTTTGTGAATATTTCCAACTATTTTTATGAGGCCTTTGGCCTAGTGCGTTTTGGGCCGCCGTTCCGGACAGGAAGGTCGTACGGACATCAGACAAGTATGCACCGTTTCGTCTCGCTTAGGGCTATCTACTGATAGGGGCGCGAGACCCTAGCCCGAAAAGGCGGGCCGTGATTGGACGAAATCAAAATTCCAACCTGCAAGTCTAAGCAATGGGTTGGGTTAGGACTCATTCCGGAAATCAAGTCCAAAGTCCTAACCGAGTGATTTCCAGAGTCATTTCACCCACTTGAAAGTCAGAAAAGTCATTTCTGACATCAAACCGTGCGGCCCGATCAGACTCGGTGTGCTATTACTTTGCACGACCCGTTTTTCCCCATTCATTTATATGGGCTTCTTTGGATATACGTGAGATCTCCCCTGCAGATTAAGCCAAAACACAAGCAATAATACTGTGCCTCTCAACTTCAGTTCAACAGGGAATCTTGGTGTGATTTTCTGGTGTCTCCCCCAAGGCTGACGGCAAACAATCGATTAATCGTTGGTCGACCAAAAAAATATTAGCCGACCAAAATTCCATGGGTCGATTGGTCGCAGGGAAAAAAGCCACATCTTGTCAAAGGGCTGAAGGGCTTTTAATTTGACGGGCATGATAAAGGAAGTAGTGACACTAATTTACTGTTGGTGATTCTTTTAACATGGGCAGACAGCATGTCTGGAAGGAGCTCTAAAATATGGGATCATTTCGAAAAGAACAAAGATGACCCAAAGAGGATTACGTGCAGAATTTGCAAAAAAACATTCGCCTTTCATTCTTCCACAACGAACATGCTTCACCACCTCAACCATGTAAGTAGCCTAGCTAGCCTACCCTGTGTGTCTGTAAATCTGCACTGTTTCAGTTAGGCTATTTATTCGTTTATTTATGCTATTTTAGGCCTATTCAGTGAGTTTTTATTTCATCAGGGCTGCCGTTGGTCTGTTTATTTGCACTAAGACTTTCAAAAAAGTGTTTCAGATTTGTCGATTGCCGGTTGTTAATTATTATCTAATTTTAATAATTTTTATTATCTAATTTTAATAATTTTAATTTTAATATCTTCATTTTCAAAAGAAACGAAAATGTATTTTTTTTATTAGTTTAATTTGGTGACTGACCCCTTGAAAAAGGTTCCTCCAGGAACTATGACTTTTCAGTTGTCAAGACAACAGAAGAACTAAAATACAAAACCAGAAAGATACGTCACAATGCTCTTGTGCACAAAACAAAATGCTCTTGTATTTTAGTTTTTCCGTTGTCTTGACGACTGAAACGTCATCGTTCCTGGAGGAACCATGTTCAAGGGGTCAGTCACCAAAGGGTTAAGGCTGTATTTTGTTTTATTTTGTTACAATCATCTTTCATGAACAATGTGTGTGTGGCACGTGTTTTAAATAAATATTCATCAGAATGTTCAGAGTCTGTCAGTCTTTCTGATTATTTTTGTGACACACAGCCCTAGTCTCCTCACAGGGCGTGGCTAAGCGCGCTGCATTACTCTCATGATTTCCCACAGGAGAATTGTCTAGTTATTCTTATTCTCATTCTTATTCTTATTTTTTTTTCAAAAATCCGTTAAATATGGTTACCCTGAGCCCCACGCATCCTTTTTTGTACACATACAACTTTCAGCCTGCAAAAGGGCTCGCTCTGAAGTGAAGGAGTTAGGGATGGCGGGTTAGAGAAATAGACTTCATTTCCGGAATTAGGCCTATTGACAGTATCCTATACCCGGAACGAGGCCTAACCTTTCAAAAACATTTTTTAAAAAAATCATGTCTCCAAAATAGGTAGACTCCAAATGGGCTGAAACGTGCTCCTAACACCTTCCCCCGGGAAGTTTTTTGGCAAGTGGGACTTGGGCAAATTTTCACTACCGGCCTTCCATTGAAATGAATGGGTTAGGGTTTGTTTTTGAATAACTCTGAAACTAAAGGGCCTACGGCTTCGCGGACACCTCGGCCACGATCGGGGACCGCGAGTTAGTGTGTGCGACGATTTTGAAGCCGCGGGGACATTCGGGTAATTTTTCACGAATATTTTTACACTTTTTTTCTGACCTGTGACCTTTGGGCATATCTCAGGACAGGAAGGTGCTAGAGACTCGGTTCCAAGTCAGGCGCGCTCAGCGCCCTCAATTTAGGGGGGGTAGACTTGATTCCGGGTCAATAGCACCTCTTCCTGATTTTTTTGTGAATATTTCCAACTATTTTTATGAGGCCTTTAGCCGAGTGCGTTTTGGGCTGCTGTTCAGGACTGGAAGGTCGTAAGGACATCAGACAAGTATCCCCCGTTTCGTCTCACTTAGGGCTATCTACTGATAGGGGCGCGAGACCCTAGCCTGAAAAGGCGGGCCGTGATTGGACGAAATCAAAATTCCAACTGGCAAGTCTAAGCAATGGGTTGGGTTAGGACTCGTTCCGGAAATCAAGTCCAAAGTCCTAACCGAGTGATTTCCAGAGTCATTTCACCCACTTGAAAGTCAGAAAAGTCATTTCTGATGGGCTATTGTGTTTCAGCATCCCATATAAGCCCTGGGAGTGGAGAAAAAAAATAAAAAATTTTGGATGATTTTAGGCCCACGGTGTCGAGTAAGGGTATTAGGCCTTGGACGTAGGGTCTGGCAACGAGGCCGATTTTTTTTTTTCAAAAATCCATGAAATATGGTTACCCTGAGCCCCACGCATCCTCTTTGTACACATACAACTATCAGCCTGCAAAAGGGCTCACTCTGAAGTGAAGGAGATACAATTAAGGTTAGCGGGTTAGGGAAATAGACTTCATTTCTGGAACAAATCCTAACCTAACTCATTGCTTAGACATTGCCGGTTGGAATTTCATTTTCCCTCCAAAAACAGTCAATTTTTTTGGGCCTAGGTTCGCGCCTTTGGGTATCAGTAGAGAGCCGGGTCAGTGCGGCCCTACGGTAAAAGTTTTCTCGGGTGTCTTTCATGGACCGAGTTATGGGCCTTTTTTGGAATGATTTTTAATTTTGAAATAAATGGGTTAGAGTTTGTTTATGAATAACTCTGAAACTAAAGGTCCTACGGCTTCGCGGATGCATCGGCCACGATCGGGGACCCCGAGTTAGGGTGGGCGATGATTTTGAAGCCCCGGGGACATTCGGGTAATTTTTCACTAATATTTTTACACTTTTTTTCTGACCTTTCACCTCTGGGCATATCTTGGGACAGGAAGGTGCTAGAGACTCGGTTCCAAGTCAGGCGCGCTCAGCGCCCTCGATTTATGGGGGGTAGACTTGATTCCGGGTCAATAGCACCTCTTCCTGATTTTTTTGTGAATATTTCCAACTATTTTTATGAGGCCTTTGGCCTAGTGCGTTTTGGGCCGCCGTTCCGGACAGGAAGGTCGTACGTACGTCAGACGAGTATCCCCCGTTTCGTCTCGCTTAGGGCTATCTACTCATAGGGGCGCGAGACCCTAGCCCGAAAAGGCGGGCCGTGATTGGACGAAATCAAAATTCCAACCTGCAAGTCTAAGCAACGGGTTGGGTTAGGACTCGTTCCGGAAATCAAGTCCAAAGTCCTAACTGAGTGATTTCCAGAGTCATTTCACCCACTTGAAAGTCAGAAAAGTCATTTCTGATGGGCTATTGTGTTTCAGCATCCCATATAAGCCCTGGGAGTGGGGAAAAAAAAATAAAAAATTTTGGATGATTTTAGGCCCACGGTGTTGAGTAAGGGTATTAGGCCTTGGACGTAGGGTCTGGCAACGAGGCCGATTTTTTTTTTTCAAAAATCCGTTAAATATGGTTACCCTGAGCCCCACGCATCCTCTTTGTACACACAACTTTCAGCCTGCAAAAGGGCTCACTCTGAAGTGAAGGAGTTACAATTATGGTTAGCGGGTTAGGGAAATAGACTTCATTTCCGGAACGAATCCTAACCTAACTCATTGCTTAGACATTGCTGGTTGGAATTTCATTTTCCCTCCAAAAACAGTCAATTTTTTTGGGCCTAGGTTTCGCGCCTTTGGGTATCGGGAGAGAGCCGGGTCTGTGCGGCCCTACGGTAAAAGTTTTCTCGGGTGTCTTTCATGGACCGAGTTATAGGCCTTTTTTTGGAATGATTTTGAATTTAATTTTGAAATAAATGGGTTAGGGTTTGTTTTTGAATAACTCTGAAACTAAAGGTCCTACGGCTTCGCGGATGCATCGGCCACGATCGGGGACCCCGACTTAGGGTGTGCGACGATTTTGAAGCCCCTGGGACATTCGGGTAATTTTTCACGAATATTTTTACACTTTTTTTCTGACCTTTCACCTTTGGGCGTATCTGGAGACAGGAAGGTGCTAGAGACTCGGTTCCAAGTCAGGCGCGCTCAGCGCCCTCGATTTAGGGGGGGGGTAAACTTGATTCCGGGTCAATAGCACCTCTTCCTGATTTTTTTGTGAATATTTCCAACTATTTTTATGACGCCTTTGGCCTAGTGCGTTTTGGGCCGCCGTTCCAGACAGGAAGGTCGTACGGACGTCAGACGAGTATCCCCCGTTTCGTCTCGCTTAGGGCTATCTTGTGATAGGGGCGCGAGACCCTAGCAAGAAAAGGCGGGCCGTGATTGGACGAAATCAAAATTCCAACCTGCAAGTCTAAGCAATGGGTTGGGTTAGGACTCGTTCCGGAAATCAAGTCCAAAGTCCTAACCGAGTGATTTCCAGAGTCATTTCACCCACTTGAAAGTCAGAAAAGTCATTTCTGATGGGATATTGTGTTTCAGCATCCCATATAAGCCCTGGGAGTGGGGGGGGAAAAAAAAAAAAACTTTTGGATGATTTTAGGCCCACGGTGTCGAGTATGGGTATTAGGCCTTTGACGTAGGGGCTGGCAACGAGGCCAATTTTTTTTTTTCAAAAATCCATTAAATATGGTTACCCTGAGCCCCACGCATCCTTTTTTGTACACATACAACTTTCAGCCTGCAAAAGGGCTTGCTCTGAAGTGAAGGAGTTAGTGGTACTGGGTTAGGGAAATAGACTTCCTTCCAAGTCAGAAAAGTCATTTCTGACATCAAACCGTGCGGCTCGATGGGACTCGGTGTGCTATTACTTTGCACGACCCGTTTTTCCCCATTCATTTATATGGGCTTCTTTGGATATACGTGAGATCTCGCCCGCAGATGGCGCCAAAACACAAGCAATAACACTGTGTCTCTCAACTTCAGTTCGACAGGGAATATTGGTGTGATTTTCGAGGGTCTCTTCACAGGGCCTGGCGAAGCGCGCTGCATCACTCGTGCGATTTCCCACAGGGGAATTGTCTAGTCATTCTTATTCTTATTATTGTTTTTTTTTTTAAATCCATTAAATATGGATACCCTGAGCCCCACGCATCCTTTTTTGTACCCATACAACTTTCAGCCTGCAAAAGGGCTCGCTCTGAAGTGAAGGAGTTAGGGATAGTGGGTTAGGGAAATAGAGTTCATTTCCAGAATTAGGCCTAGTGACAGGATCCTATAAACGTAACGAGGCCTAACCTTTCAAAAACATTTTTTAAAAAATCCTGTCTCCAAAATAGGTCGACTCCAAATGGGCTGAAACATGCTCCTAACACCTTCCCCCGGGAAGTTTTTTGGCAAGTGGGACTTGGGCAAATTTTCACTACCGGCCTTCCATTGAAATGAATGGGTTAGGGTTTGTTTTTGAATAACTCTGAAACTAAAGGTCCTACGGCTTTGCGGATGCTTCGGCCACGATCGGGGACCAGGAGTTAGGGTGTCCGACGATTTTGAAGCCGCGGGGACATTCGGGTAATTTTTCACGAATATTTTTCCACTTTTTTTCTGACCTTTCCCCTTCGAGCGTATCTCGGGACAGGAAGGTGCTAGAGACTCGGTTCTGAGTCAGGCGTGCTCAGCGCCCTCGATTTAGGGGGGGTAGACTCGATTGCGGGTCAATACCACCTTTTCCTGATTTTTTTCTGAATATTTCCAACTATTTTTATGGGCCTTTGGCCTAGTACGTTTCGGGCCGCCGTTCCGGACAGGAAGGTCGTACGGAGGTCAGACGAGTATCCCCCGTTTCGTCTCGCTTAGGGCTATCTACCGATACCGCATTTGTTATGATTCGACCCCGTTTTAGGGGCGAGACGGTCGGACTTGATTTTTGGAACTCGGACTAGTTTTTTGGAACTCGTTCCTGGTTTCCCAAAAAAACACTTTGGGGGAGTTGCCTGGGGTCCGGGGGCACGTCCCGGCATATCGGAATTAAGTTTCGAGCGATTTCCAAAAAAGTAGTCTCGAATCCGGAAATCGGGTCTGGGGGGGCGTGGCGTAGGGTCGGGGGGCGTGTCCCAGCCAATCAGAATCGAGTTTGGGGCAAGTTCCAAAAAACTAGTCCCAATTCCAAAAATCGAGTCTGGGGGGCGTGGCCTAGGGTCGGGGGGCGTGTCCCAGCCAATCAGAATCGAGTTTGGGGGAAGTTCCAAAAATCTAGTCCCAATTCCAAAAATCGAGTCCGGGGGGCGTGGCCTAGGGTCGGGGGGCGTGTCCCAGCCAATCAGAATCGAGTTTGGGGCAAGTTCCAAAAATCTAGTCCCAATTCCAAAAATCGAGTCCGGGGGGCGTGGCCTAGGGTCGGGGGGCGTGTCCCAGCCAATCAGAATCCAGTTTGGGGCAAGTTCCAAAAAACTAGTCCCAATTCCAAAAATCGAGTCCGGGGGGCGTGGCCTAGGGTCGGGGGGCGTGTCCCAGCCAATCAGAATCAGGTTTGGGGCAAGTTCCAAAAAACTAGTCCCAATTCCAAAAATCAAGTCTGGGGGGCGTGGCCTAGGGTCCCGGGGGGGTCCGCAGCCAATCAGAATCGAGTTTGGGGCAAGTTCCAAAAAACTAGTCTGGAGTCCAGAAAACAAGTCTCTAGTGTTAGAGCGCCACCTAGAGTCCAATATGCCCTCGGCCTAGCCGACTAAGCTAAGCTATCCCAATTCCACAAACTGTGTTCTTGGATTCCAACTTGCCATTACCGATGAATGGTCGCAGTCTGTCGTGACCGGTCGCGACGAAAAAATTCCAACTCCACAGTCCCCGCAATGGGGCCGGTTCCACAAATCAAGTCTATTTGCCTAACCCTAACCCTAACCCTAACCCTAACCCTAACCCTAACCCTAACCCTAACCCTAACCCTAACCCTAACCCTAACCCTAACCCTAACCCTAACCCTAACCCTAACCCTAATTAGGAAAATGAAGGAGAATAGACTCTTAAGGCGGAATTCGATTCCACAAATCAAGTCCGAAATTTCAGAAAGCTATTAAATGATAATCCTGCGGCATAGGTCGCTTTTTGGGATTGTGTAAAAGGTTATTACAGATTTTTTGACACCTTTGAAATAAATTTTCGATCTTCTTACGATTTTATACCGCAATAAAACCCCTTAAGCCTAATTACCACTAATTATTGTTGCAATATACTACCCTGTCACAGGGTGGCCGTTGTAAAAACTAGGTTTATGGATTCCGGACTACTTTTTTGGAACTTGCTCCAATAGGCTGGGACACCCCCCTGGACGCTAGGCCACGCCCCCCCAGACTTGATTTTTGGAATTGGGACTAGTTTTTTGGAACTTGCCCCAAACTTAATTCTGATAGGCTGGGACACACCCCTAGACCCTAGGCCACGCCCCCCAGACTCGATTTTTGGAATTGGGACTAGTTTTTTGGAACTTGCCCCAAACTTGATTCTGATAGGCTGGGACACACCCCTGGACCCTAGGCCACGCCCCCCCAGACTCGATTTATGGATCCGAGCCTACTTTTCTGGAAATCGCTCGAAACTTAATTCCGATATGCCGGCACGTGCCCCCGGACCCCAGGCCACTCCCCCAAAGTGTTTTTTGGGAAACCGGGACCGAGTTCCAAAAAACTAGTCCGAGTTCCAAAAATCAAGTCCGACCGTCTCGCACCTAAAACGGGGTCGAATTGTAACAAATGCTGTATCGGTAGATAGCCCTAAGCGAGACGAAAAGGGGGATACTTGTCTGACGTCCGTACGACTTTCCTGTCCCGAACGGCGGCCCGAAACGCACTCGGAAAAAGGCCTCATAAAAATTGTTGGAAATATTCACAAAAAATCAGGAAAAGGTGCTATTGACTCGCAATTGAGGCTACCCCCCCTAAATCGCGGGCGTTGAGCGCGCCTGACTTGGAACCGAGTCCCTAGCACCTTCCTGTCCCGAGATACACCCGAAGGTGAAAGGTCAGAAAAAAAGTGTAAAAATATTCGTGAAAAATTACCCGAATGTCCGTGCGGCTTCAAAATCGTCACACGCCCTAACTCTGGGTCCGCGATCGTGGCCGAGGCGTCCGCTGAACCTAGGCCCAAAAAAATCGACCGTTTTTGGAGGGAAAATGAAATTCCAACCGGCAAGTCTAAGCAATGGCGTCGGGTTAGGACTCGTTCAGGAAATCGAGTCCAAAGTCCTAACCGAGTGATTTCCAGAGCCATTTCACCCACTTGAAAGTCAGAAAAGTAATTTCTGATGGGCTATTGTGTTTCAGCATCCCATATAAGCCCTGGGAGTGGGGGAAAAAAAATAAAAATTTTTGGAAGATTTTAGGCCCACGGTGTCGAGTAAGGGTATTAGGCCTTTGACATAGGGGCTGGCCACGAGGCCTATTTTTTTTTTTTTTTTCAAAAATCCATTAAATATGGTTACCCTGAGCCTCACACATCCTTTTTTTGTACACATACAACTTTCAGCCTGCAAAAGGGCTCGCTCTGAAGTGAAGGAGTTACAATTATGGCTTTAGGCAAATAGACTTGATTTCCGGAACGAGTCCTAACCTAACTCATTGCTTAGACATTGCCGGTTGGAATTTCATTTTCCCTCCAAAAACGGTCAATTTTTTTGGGCCTAGGTTTCGCGGACGCCTCGGCCACGATCGGGGACCCCGAGTTAGGGCTTGCTAAGGTTTTGAAGCCGCGGGGAGATTCGGGTAATTTTTCACGAATATTTTTACACTTTTTTTCTGACCTTTCACCTTTGGGCGTATCTCGGGACAGGAAGGTGCTAGAGACTCGGTTCTGAGTCAGGCGCGCTCAGCGCCCTCGATTTAGGGGGGGTAGACTCGATTCCGGGTCAATAGCACCTTTTCCTGATTTTTTTGTGAATATTTCCAACTATTTTTACGAGGCCTTTGGCCGAGTGCGTTTTGGGCCGCCGTTCCGGACAGGAAGGTCGTACGGACGTCAGACGAGTACCCGCAGTTACGTCTCGCTTCGGGCTATCGCCCGAAAGGGGCGCGAGACCCTAGCCCGAAAAGGCGGGCCGTGATTGGACAAAATCTAAATTCCAACAGGTAATGTCTAAGCAATGGAGGCCACAACTCAAGTCCAATCTCCTAACCTAAGTGTGTGGGGGATGGGCAGTAGCAGCTGAGAGCTTCTTCTAAGAGCTTTTCTTTGACTGTGACAAGGCCCCGAACTGGATTTTTGGAATTCAGGCTCGATTTTTGGAATTGAGGCTTGATTTTTGGAATTGAGACTCGATTTTTGGAATTGAGGCTTGATTTTTGATATTTTTTATCTCTGGGGCAAGTTCGGGTTGTGACTTGATGTCTGGAACTTGATATCTGGAATTCAGACTTAATACCTTGAACCCATTATGTTTCACACTTGATATCTGGAATTCAGACTTGATATCTGGAACAAATTAGGGTTGGGACTTGATATCTGGAACTGGACACCAAAAAAGCATTTAATTGCAATTCAATAACTTTAATGCACTTCCATATCTTTGATAAAGCCACAATTTAATGCACTTCCATATCTTTAAGAAAGCCACACCCCCCAGACTCGATTTTTGGAATTGGGACTAGTTTTTTGGAACTTGCTCCAAACTCAACTCTGATAGGCTGGGGCACCAACCCTGGCCCTAAGGCACACCCCACCCGACTCGGTTTCTGGGTTCCAGACTACTTTTTTGGGACTTGCTCCAAACTCAATTCTGATGTGCGGGCATGTGCCACCAGACCATAAGACACTTCACCAAACTCTTTTCTTTGGAAAACAGACAACTTCATCAGGAAAAACCCTTATATCTCACTCCCTGAAAGACATTGGAGGAAACTTACACCACAGGGTCGTACAGACTGGGCTCCTCTATCAAATTCCAGTGCTATTACACTAGGATTAGGGTTAATTCCAAAAATCGAGTCTCAATTCCAAAAATCGAGTCTCAATTCCAAAAATCAAGTCTCAATTCCAAAAATCAAGTCTCAAACTCCTAACCGAGACTTGATATTTGGAATTGAGACTTGATTTTTGGAATTGAGACTCGATTTTTGGAATTGAGACTCGATTTTTGGAATTGAGGCTTGATTTTTGTTATTTTTGATCTCTGGGGCAAAGTAGGGTTGTGACTTGTTGTCTGGAACTTGATATCTGGAATTCAGACTTACTACCTTGAACCCATTAGGTTTCACACTTGATATCTGGAATTCAGACTTGATATGTGGAACAAATTAGGGTTGGGACTTGATATCTGGAACTGGACACCAAGAAAGCATTTTATTGCAATTCAATAACTTTAATGCACTTCCATGTCTTTAATAAAGCCACAATTTAATGCACTTCCATATCTTTAATGAAGCCACACCCTCCAGACTGGATTTTTGGACTTCAGACTACTTTTTTGGAACTTGCTCAAAACTCAATTCTGATAGGCTGGGGCACCAACCCTGGCCGTAAGCCACAGCCCACCCGACTCGGTTTCTGGGTTCCAGACTACTTTTTTGGGACTTGCTCCAAACTCAATTCTGATGTGCTGACATGTGCCACCAGACCATAAGACACTTCACCACAATCTTTTCTTTGGAAAACAGACAACTTCATCAGGAAAAACCGTTATATCTCGCTCCCTGAAAGACATTGGAGGAAACTTTCACCACAGGGTCGTACAGACTGGGCTCCTCTATCAAATTCCAGTGCTATTACACTAGGATTAGGGTTAATTCCAAAAATCAAGTCTCAATTCCAAAAATCGAGTCTCAATTCCAAAAATCAAGTCTCAATTCCAAAAATCAAGTCTCAAACTCCTAACCGAGACTTGATATTTGGAATTGAGACTTGATTTTTGGAATTGAGACTCGATTTTTGGAATTGAGACTCGATTTTTGGAATTGAGGCTTGATTTTTGTTATTTTTGATCTCTGGGGCAAAGTAGGGTTGTGACTTGATGTCTGGAACTTGATATCTGGAATTCAGACTTAATACCTTGAACCCATTAGGTTTCACACTTGATATCTGGAATTCAGACTTGATATCTGGAACAAATTAGGGTTGGGACTTGATATCTGGAACTGGACACCAAAAAAGCATTTTATTGCAATTCAATAACTTTAATGCACTTCCATGTCTTTAATAAAGCCACAATTTAATGCACTTCCATATCTTTAATGAAGCCACACCCTCCAGACTGGATTTTTGGACTTCAGACTACTTTTTTGGAACTTGCTCAAAACTCAATTCTGATAGGCTGGGGCACCAACCCTGGCCCTAAGCCACAGCCCACCCGACTCGGTTTCTGGGTTCCAGACTACTTTTTTGGGACTTGCTCCAAACTCAATTCTGATGTGCTGACATGTGCCACCAGACCATAAGACACTTCACCACACTCTTTTCTTTGGAAAACAGACAACTTCATCAGGAAAAACCCTTATATCTCGCTCCCTGAAAGACATTGGAGGAAACTTTCACCACAGGGTCGTACAGACTGGGCTCCTCTATCAAATTCCAGTGCTATTACACTAGGATTAGGGTTAATTCCAAAAATCGAGTCTCAATTCCAAAAATCGAGTCTCAATTCCAAAAATCAAGTCTCAATTCCAAAAATCAAGTCTCAAACTCCTAACCGAGACTTGATATTTGGAATTGAGACTTGATTTTTGGAATTGAGACTCGATTTTTGGAATTGAGACTTGATTTTTGGAATTGAGACTCGATTTTTGGAATTGAGACTTGATTTTTGGAATTGAGGCTTGATTTTTGTTATTTTTGATCTCTGGGGCAAAGTAGGGTTGTGACTTGATGTCTGGAACTTGATATCTGGAATTCAGACTTAATACCTTGAACCCATTAGGTTTCACACTTGATATCTGGAATTCAGACTTGATATCTGGAACAAATTAGGGTTGGGACTTGATATCTGGAACTGGACACCAAAAAAGCATTTTATTGCAATTCAATAACTTTAATGCACTTCCATGTCTTTAATAAAGCCACAATTTAATGCACTTCAATATCTTTAATGAAGCCACACCATCCTGACTGGATTTTTGGACTTCAGACTACTTTTTTGGAACTTGCTCAAAACTCAATTCTGATAGGCTGGGGCACCAACCCTGGCCCTAAGCCACAGCCCACCCAACTCGGTTTCTGGGTTCCAGACTACTTTTTTGGAACTTGCTCCAACCTCAATTCTGATGTGCTGACATGTGCCACCAGACCATAAGACACTTCACCACACTCTTTTCTTTGGAAAACAGACAACTTCATCAGGAAAAACCCTTATATCTCGCTCCCTGAAAGACATTGGAGGAAACTTTCACCACAGGGTCGTACAGACTGGGCTCCTCTATCAAATTCCAGTGCTATTACACTAGGATTAGGGTTAATTCCAAAAATCGAGTCTCAATTCCAAAAATCGAGTCTCAATTCCAAAAATCAAGTCTCAATTCCAAAAATCAAGTCTCAAACTCCTAACCGAGACTTGATATTTGGAATTGAGACTTGATTTTTGGAATTGAGACTCGATTTTTGGAATTGAGACTCGATTTTTGGAATTGAGGCTTGATTTTTGTTATTTTTGATCTCTGGGGCAAAGTAGGGTTGTGACTTGATGTCTGGAACTTGATATCTGGAATTCAGACTTAATACCTTGAACCCATTAGGTTTCACACTTGATATCTGGAATTCAGACTTGATATCTGGAACAAATTAGGGTTGGGACTTGATATCTGGAACTGGACACCAAAAAAGCATTTTATTGCAATTCAATAACTTTAATGCACTTCCATGTCTTTAATAAAGCCACAATTTAATGCACTTCCATATCTTTAATGAAGCCACACCCTCCAGACTGGATTTTTGGACTTCAGACTACTTTTTTGGAACTTGCTCAAAACTCAATTCTGATAGGCTGGGGCACCAACCCTGGCCCTAAGCCACAGCCCACCCGACTCGGTTTCTGGGTTCCAGACTACTTTTTTGGGACTTGCTCCAAACTCAATTCTGATGTGCTGACATGTGCCACCAGACCATAAGACACTTCACCACACTCTTTTCTTTGGAAAACAGACAACTTCATCAGGAAAAACCCTTATATCTCGCTCCCTGAAAGACATTGGAGGAAACTTTCACCACAGGGTCGTACAGACTGGGCTCCTCTATCAAATTCCAGTGCTATTACACTAGGATTAGGGTTAATTCCAAAAATCGAGTCTCAATTCCAAAAATCGAGTCTCAATTCCAAAAATCAAGTCTCAATTCCAAAAATCAAGTCTCAAACTCCTAACCGAGACTTGATATTTGGAATTGAGACTTGATTTTTGGAATTGAGACTCGATTTTTGGAATTGAGACTTGATTTTTGGAATTGAGGCTTGATTTTTGTTATTTTTGATCTCTGGGGCAAAGTAGGGTTGTGACTTGATGTCTGGAACTTGATATCTGGAATTCAGACTTAATACCTTGAACCCATTAGGTTTCACACTTGATATCTGGAATTCAGACTTGATATCTGGAACAAATTAGGGTTGGGACTTGATATCTGGAACTGGACACCAAAAAAGCATTTTATTGCAATTCAATAACTTTAATGCACTTCCATGTCTTTAATAAAGCCACAATTTAATGCACTTCCATATCTTTAATGAAGCCACACCCTCCTGACTGGATTTTTGGACTTCAGACTACTTTTTTGGAACTTGCTCAAAACTCAATTCTGATAGGCTGGGGCACCAACCCTGGCCCTAAGCCACAGCCCACCCAACTCGGTTTCTGGGTTCCAGACTACTTTTTTGGAACTTGCTCCAACCTCAATTCTGATGTGCTGACATGTGCCACCAGACCATAAGACACTTCACCACACTCTTTTCTTTGGAAAACAGACAACTTCATCAGGAAAAACCCTTATATCTCGCTCCCTGAAAGACATTGGAGGAAACTTTCACCACAGGGTCGTGCAGACTGGGCTCCTCTATCAAATTCCAGTGCTATTACACTAGGATTAGGGTTAATTCCAAAAATCAAGTCTCAATTCCAAAAATCGAGTCTCAATTCCAAAAATCAAGTCTCAATTCCAAATATCAAGTCTCAATTCCAAAAATCGAGTCTCAATTCCAAAAATCAAGTCTAAAACTCCTAACCCTAATCCTAACCGAGACTTGATTTTTGGAATTGAGACTCGATTTTTGGAATTGAGACTTGATTTTTGGAATTGAGACTTGATTTTTGGAATTGAGACTTGATTTTTGGAATTGAAACTTGATTTTTGGAATTGAGGCTTGATTTTTGTTATTTTTGATCTCTGGGGCAAATTAGGGTTGGGACTTGATGTCTGGAACTTGATATCTGGAATTCAGACTTAATACCTTGAACCCATTAGGTTTCACACTTGATATCTGGAATTCAGACTTGATGTCTGGAACAAATTAGGGTTGGGACTTGATATCTGGAACTGGACACCAAAAAAGCATTTTATTGCAATTCAATAACTTTAATGCACTTCCATATCTTTAAAAAAGCCACAGTTTAATGCACTTCCATATCTTTAATAAAGCCACACCCTCCAGACTGGATTTTTGGAATTGTGACTAGTTTTTTGGAACTTGCTCCAAACTCAACTCTGATAGGCTGGGGCACCAACCCTGGCCCTAAGGCACACCCCACCCGACTCGGTTTCTGGGTTCCAGACTACTTTTTTGGGACTTGCTCCAAACTCAATTCTGATGTGCTGACATGTGCCACCAGACCATAAGACACTTCACCACACTCTTTTCTTTGGAAAACAGACAACTTCATCAGGAAAAACCCTTATATCTCGCTCCCTGAAAGACATTGGAGGAAACTTTCACCACAGGGTCGTACAGACTGGGCTCCTCTATCAAATTCCAGTGCTATTACACTAGGATTAGGGTTAATTCCAAAAATCGAGTCTCAATTCCAAAAATCGAGTCTCAATTCCAAAAATCGAGTCTCAATTCCAAAAGTCAAGTCTCAAACTCCTAACCGAGACTTGATTTTTGGAATTGAGACTTGATTTTTGGAATTGAGACTCGATTTTTGGAATTGAGACTTGATTTTTGGAATTGAGGCTTGATTTTTGATATTTTTGATCTCTGGGGCAAATTAGGGTTGTCACTTGATGTCTGGAACTTGATATCTGGAATTCAGACTTAATATCTTGAACCCACTAGGGTTCACACTTGATATCTGGAATTCAGACTTGATATCTGGAGCAAAGTAGGGTTGTGACATGATGTCTGGACCCTGGACACCAAGAAAACATTTTATTGCAATTCAATAACTTTAATGCACTTCCATATCTTTAGTAAGCCAAAAAACCTTTAAAGAAATACAATAACATCAAACATTTCAAAACACACTTTTAATAGAACAGCATGGAACAGAAGGTCATGGGGACACTTTGGGCTTGTTCTCCCACAGCCCTAAATCCTCCTGGGGAAAGTTGTTAGGAGCATGTTTCAGGCCATTTGGAGTGTATCGGTGCCTGTTTTGGAGACATTTAAATTTGATATTGAACTCTTTTAGTTTGAGCCTAGGCTCGTAAGCCCCAACACCACGTCAAGGTAGAGTTCACGTTGGGGTTGTTAACACAATGTGGTTTTGTCTAAGCAATGGGTCGGGTTAGGACTCGTTCCGGAAATCGAGTCCAAAGTCCTAACCGAGTGATTTCCAGAGCCATTTCACCCACTTGAAAGCCAGAAAAGTCATTTCTGATGGGCTATTGTGTTTCAGCATCCCATATAAGCCCTGGGAGTGCGGGGAAAAAAAATATTTTTTTGGATGAGTTTAGGCCCACGGTGTCGAGTAAAGGTATTAGGCCTTTGACCCATCCGTAGGGTCTGGCAACGAGGCCAATTTTTTTTTTTCAAAAATACGTTAAATATGGTTACCCTGAGCACCATGCATCCTTTTTTGTACACATACAACTTTCAGCCTGCAATAGGGCTCGCTCTGAAGTGAAGGAGTTAGGGTTAGCGGGTTAGGAAAATAGACTTCATTTCCGGAATTAGGCCTATTGACAGTATCCTATACCTGGAACGAGGCCTAACCTTTCAAAAACATTTAACACTACAAGTCCCAGCATTTTTCTGTCTACCTAGAAGACCCACATAGGGGCCGTTTGGCCCGACCGCTTTTCCCTTATGCACTCCTTTTGTTATGGTAATGAGGCTGTTAGTGGCAGTGTGTGGGGGGAGGGGGTCACCCTTCACACACTTCACACTTCAGTGGTGAAGTCATGTTGGCTGCTTCTGTGAGAATGAGGAATAAAAACACATTCTATTCTAAAATGTGAACATGTGACTGTCCCATGTGACCATAACATTTATCCCCATGGCAATTAATCAATTGAACAAGATATGGGAGATACATACTACACTCATACTTGTGTTAATGTACAAATGATTCCTTTTAACATTTCTAGCATTGATTGATGCCTCTGACCAGTGGTCTGTATTTATTTACACGTTTTGCTATTTATTGTGTTGTGATGGGTTTTTTTATTGTATGTGTTTTTTGTCACTCTGCTGTGCTGTAAGACAAATTGCCTTTTTTAAGGACATTAAAGCTTTCAACTCAAGTCAAGACGAGTCATAACGACTCATGTGACTGCAACCAGACA
The DNA here is from genome assembly GCF_027579695.1 of Neoarius graeffei. NCBI lineage: Eukaryota > Metazoa > Chordata > Actinopteri > Siluriformes > Ariidae > Neoarius > Neoarius graeffei. The sequence continues at coordinate 116,789,197 of NC_083572.1, read as the reverse complement.
ATTGTTTGATGGATAAATACCTCAGTGCACATGGACTATCGCTTCAGTTCCCTCAAGAATTTTGTGGTGAAAGAAGCTCCTCTCCAAGGAACGAAGATGCAGAGATTCAACAGGCATTGGAAATGATCCTGGATGGAGCAAACCCTTGCGACAAGTTCAAGTGGCTCCAGCCGTGTGCCACTATCAGCCACATTTCCATAACAAAATGAGTGTCCAGAGGGGGGACTTGAGGCCAATTGGCCCTCTTGTGGGTTTTCTAGGTAAAAAGGCCAAATGGCCCCTCTCTGGGAAAAAAATCATGTCTCCAAAATAGGTAGGGTTAGCGGGTTAGGGAAATAGACTTGATTTCCGGAATTAGGCCTATTGACAGTATCCTATACCCGGAACGAGGCCTAACCTTTCACAAAAACATTTTTTTAAAAATCATGTCTCCAAAATAGGTAGACTCCAAATGGGCTGAAACCTGCTCCTAACACCTTCCCCTGGGAAGTTTTTTGGCAAGTGGGACTTGGGCAAATTTTCACTACCGGCCTTCCATTGAAATGAATGGGTTAGGGTTTGTTTTTGAATAACTCTGAAACTAAAGGTCCTACGGCTTCGCGGATGCGTCGGCCACGATCGGGGACCGCGACTTAGTGTGTGCGACGATTTTGAAGCCGCGGGGACATTCGGGTAATTTTTCACGAATATTTTTACACTTTTTTTCTGACCTGTGACCTTTGGGTGTATCTCAGGACAGGAAGGTGCTAGAGACTCGGTTCCGAGTCAGGCGCGCTCGGCGCCCTCGATTTAGGGGGGGTAGACTTGATTCTGGGTCAATAGCACCTTTTCCTGATTTTTTTGTGAATATTTCCAACAATTTTTACGAGGCCTTTTGCCGAGTGCGTTTCGGGCCGCCGTTCCGGACAGGAAGGTCGTACGGTCGTCAGACGAGTATCCCCCGTTTCGTCTCGCTTAGGGCTATCTACCGATAGGGGCGCGAGGCCCTAGCCCGAAAAGGCGGGCCGTGATTGGACGAAATCAAAATTCCAACCGGCAAGTCTAAGCAATGGGGTCGGGTTAGGACTCGTTCCGGAAATCAAGTCCAAAGTCCTAACCGAGTGATTTCCAGAGTCATTTCCCCCACTTGAAAGTCAGAAAAGTCATTTCTGATGGGCTATTGTGTTTCACCATCCCATATAAGCCCTGGGAGTGGGGAAAAAATAAAAATAAAAATTGGATGATTTTAGGCCCACGGTGTCGAGTAAGGGTATTAGGCCTTGGACGTAGGGTCTGGCGACGAGGCCGATTTTTTTTTTTCAAAAATCCATTAAATATGGTTACCCTGAGACCCACGCATCCTCTTTGTACACATACACCTTTCAGCCTGCAAAAGGGCTGGCTCTGAAGTGAAGGAGTCAGGGTTAGCGGGTTAGGGAAATAGACTTCATTTCCGGAATTAGGCCTATTGACAGTATCCTATACCCGGAACGAGGCCTAACCTTTCAAAAACATTTTTTAAAAAATCATGTTGCAGTTGCAAAGAGAATTTACTACTAACGCAAACTTTACAGCACGTCAGGGAAAAAAGGACAAAAAAGGCTACCGGTAAACCCACTGAACTTTTTTATATGCAAACGCTGCGCTCGCAGTAATCCGTGGGCATGACAAATGTTTGTTCCTTACCTGTGATTGGTTTAAACTTTCTTTCTCAGTGGTGTGTAGTAAAATATCTTCAGTTAAAGTGAACAAACTGCCTGTGAAAGGGCTAATGGTTAAAATGGTTCTTACCTTACAACTGGTTTTCTGTTCAGTTATATTTGTTCAGCAACATATTACCTGAATGATTACAAATTGTTAAAATATACTTAACTTACCTTATACATAAATATTTATATATTGTTGCCTAATTAACTTGGGTTTTGTTATAGAAAAACAAGCATTTATTCATACATGCTTTGTTGTAGAAAAACAGGCATTTATTCATACATTTATTTTATGTTTGTATGTTTAAAGGTTTTTAACCTTCTAGCTTCTACTTCTGATTCTGGTTCTATGTTTTGTTCTGGGAAAACCCACTACTACCACAATTATACTATAACGTCAGTTCCACTGAAAACCAATAAAATACAAGACGAGTGGAATGCTGTGTCCGAGTCCTTCCCTTTCAAGTGTGGGAAACCCTGATGCTCACATACACTTGACAGACCCTGTGTTTGACTTACATCTCTGTTGTTGTTGTGAAAAGTAGTGTGGGGGAAGGGCATCAGCAGCAGAGAGCTTCTGTGTGGGTGGGGAGGGGCAATAGCAGCAGAGAGCTTCTTCTAAGAGCATTTCTTTGACAAGACCCAGACTGGATTTTCCAAAAAAACACCTTGGCGGCGTGGCTTAGGGTCCTAAGGCGTGTCCCAGCACGTCAAAATTGAGTTTGGACCAGGATAGGACATTGGACTTCAATACCAGAATTAGGCCTATTGACAGTATCCTATACCCGGAACGAGGCCTAACCGTTCAAAAACATTTTTAAAAAAAATCATGTATCCAAAATAGGTAGACTCCAAATGGGCTGAAACGTGCTCCTAACGTCTTCCCCCGGGAAGTTCTTTGGCAAGTGGGACTTGGGAAGTTTTCACGACTGGCCTTCCATTGAAATGAATGGGTTAGTGTTTGTTTTTGAATAACTCTGAAACTAAAGGACCTACGGCTTCGCGGACAGCTCAGCCACGATCGGGGACCCCGAGTTAGGGTGTGTGACGATTTTGAAGCAGCGGGGACATTCGGGTTATTTTTCACGAATATTTTTACACTTTTTTTCTGACCTGTGACCTTTGGGTGTATCTCAGGACAGGAAGGTGCTAGAGACTCGGTTCCGAGTCAGGCGCGCTCGGCGCCCTCGATTTAGGGGGGGTAGACTTGATTCTGGGTCAATAGCACCTTTTCCTGATTTTTTTGTGAATATTTCCAACTATTTTTACGAGGCCTTTTGCCGAGTGCGTTTCGGGCCGCCGTTCCGGACAGGAAGGTCGTACGGACGTCAGACGAGTATCCCCCGTTTCGTCTCGCTTAGGGCTATCTACCGATAGGGGCGCGAGGCCCTAGCCCGAAAAGGCGGGCCGTGATTGGACGAAATCAAAATTCCAACCGGCAAGTCTAAGCAATGGGGTCGGGTTAGGACTCGTTCCGGAAATCAAGTCCAAAGTCCTAACCGAGTGATTTCCAGAGTCATTTCCCCCACTTGAAAGTCAGAAAAGTCATTTCTGATGGGCTATTGTGTTTCACCATCCCATATAAGCCCTGGGAGTGGGGAAAAAATAAAAATAAAAATTGGATGATTTTAGGCCCACGGTGTCGAGTAAGGGTATTAGGCCTTGGACGTAGGGTCTGGCGACGAGGCCGATTTTTTTTTTTCAAAAATCCATTAAATATGGTTACCCTGAGCCCCACGCATCCTCTTTGTACACATACACCTTTCAGCCTGCAAAAGGGCTGGCTCTGAAGTGAAGGAGTCAGGGTTAGCGGGTTAGGGAAATAGACTTCATTTCCGGAATTAGGCCTATTGACAGTATCCTATTCCCGGAACGAGGCCTAACCTTTCAAATACATTTTTTAAAAATCATGTATCCAAAATAGGTAGACTCCAAATGGGCTGAAACATGCTCCTAACACCTTCCCCTGGGAAGTTCTTTGGCAAGTGGGACTTGGGAGGTTTTCACTACCGGCCTTCCATTGAAATGAACGGGTTAGTGTTTGTTTTTGAATAACTCTGAAACTAAAGGTCCTACGGCTTCGCGGACACCTCGGCCACGATCGGGGACCCCGAGTTAGGGGGTGGGACGAATCTGAAACCGCGGGGACATTCGGGTAATTTTTCACGAATATTTTTACACTTTTTTTCTGACCTGTGAGCTTTGGGCGTATCTCGGGACAGGAAGGTGCTAGACACTCGGTTCCGAGTCAGGCGCGCTCGGCGCCCTCGATTTAGGGGGGGTAGACCAGATTCCGGGTCGATGGCACCTCTTCCTGATTTTTTTGTGAATATTTCTGACTATTTTTACGAGGCCTTCGGCCTAGTGCGTTTCGGGCCGCCGTTCCGGACGGGAAGGTCGTACGGACGTCGGACGAGTATCCCCCGTTCCGTCTCGCTCGGGGCTATCTACCGATGGGGGCGCGAGGCCCTAGCCCGAAAAGGCGGTCCGTGATCGGACGAAATCAAAATTCCAACCGGCAAGTCTAAGCGATGGGGTCGGGTTAGGACTCGTTCCGGAAATCGAGTCCAAAGTCCTAACCGAGTGATTTCCAGAGCCATTTCACCCACTTGAAAGTCAGAAAAGTCATTTCTGATGGGCTATTGTGTTTCAGCATCCCATATAAGCCCTGGGAGTGGGGGGAAAAAAAATAAAAAATTTTGGATGATTTTAGGCCCACGGTGTCGAGTAAGGGTATTAGGCCTTGGACGTAGGGTCTGGCGACGAGGCCGATTTTTTTTTTCAAAAATCCGTTAAATACGGTTACCCTGAGCCCCACGCATCCTCTTTGTACACATACAACTGTCAGCCTGCAAAAGGGCTCACTCTGAAGTGAAGGAATCAGTGTTAGCGGGTTAGGGAAATAGACTTCATTTCCGGAACGAATCCTAACCTAACTCATTGCTTAGACATTGCCGGTTGGAATTTCATTTTCCCTCCAAAAACGGTCGATTTTTTTGGGCCTGGGTTTTGCGCCTTTGGGTATCGGTAGAGAGCCGGGTCTGTGCGGCCCTACGGTAAAAGTTTTCTCGGGTGTCTTTCGTGGACCGAGTTATGGGCCTTTTTTGGAATGATTTTGAATTGAATTTTGAAACGAATGGGTTAGGGTTTGTTTTCGAATAACTCTGAAACTAAAGGTCCTACGGCTTCGCGGACGTGTCGGCCACGATCGGGGACCCCGATTTAGGGCGCGCGACGATTTTGAAGCCGCCGGGACGTTCGGGTAATTTTTCACGAATATTTTTACACTTTTTTTCCGACCTTTCACCTTCGGGCGTATCTCGGGACGGGAAGGCGCTAGAGACTCGGTTCCGACTCAGGCGCGATCGGCGCCCTCGATTTAGGGGGGGTAGACTCGATTCCGGGTCGACGGCACCTCTTCCTGATTTTTTTGTGAATATTTCCGACTATTTTTACGAGGCCTTCGGCCTAGTGCGTTTCGGGCCGCCGTTCCGGACGGGAAGGTCGTACGGACGTCGGACGAGCATCCCCCGTTTCGTCTCGCTCGGGGCTATCTACCGACGGGGGCGCGAGGCCCTAGGCCGAAAAGGCGGGCCGCGATCGGACGAAATCGAAATTCCAACCTGCAAGTCTAAGCGATGGGGTCGGGTTAGGACTCGTTCCGGAAATCGAGTCCAAAGTCCTAACCGAGTGATTTCCAGAGCCGTTTCCCCCACTTGAAAAATAATTTCTGACATCGACCCGTGCGGCTCGATCGGACTCGGTGCGCTATTACGTTGCACGACCCCTTTTTCCCCATTCATTTATATGGGCTTCTTTGGAGATACGTGAGATCTCGCCAGCAGATGGAGGCAAAACACAAGCGATAATACTCTGCCTCTCGACTTCAGTTCCACAGGGAATCTTGGTGTGATTTTCTGGGGTCTCCTCACAGGGCCTGGCTAAGCGCGCTGCATCACTCTCGCGATTTCCCACAGGGGAATTGTCTAGTTATTATTATTCTTATTCTTCTTATTATTTTTTTTTCAAAAATCCATTAAATACGGTTGCCCTGAGCCCCACGCATCCTTTTTTGTAGACATACAACTTTCAGCCTGCAAAAGGGCTCGCTCTGAAGTGAAGGAGTGAGGGTTAGCGGGTTAGGGAAATAGACTTCGTTTCCTTGAATTAGGCCTATTTACTGTATCCTATACCCGGAACGAGGCCTAACCTTTCACAAAAACATTTTTAAAAAAATCATGTCTCCAAAATATGTGCCAAACGCCTCCAAATGGGCTGAAACGTGCTCCTAACACCTTCCCCTGGGAAGTTTTTTGGCAAGTGGGACTTGGCCGTTTCACCCACTTGAAAGTCAGAAAAGTCATTTCTGATGGGATATTGTGTTTCAGCATCCCATATAAGCCCTGGGAGTGGGGGAAAAAAAAAATAAAAGGGTTTCATTTCATCCAAAATCATTTTGGATGATTTTAGGCCCACGGTGTCGAGTAAGGGTATTAGGCCTTGGACGTAGGGTCTGGCGACGAGGCCGATTTTTTTTTTCAAAAATCCGTTAAATACGGTTACCCTGAGCCCCCACGCATCCTCTTTTCCAACTGTTTTTACGGGCCTTCGGCCTAGGACGTTTCGGGCCGCCGTTCCGGACAGGAAGGTCGTACGGAGGTAGGACGAGTATCCCCCGATTCGTCTCGCTCGGGGCTATCTACCGATACCGCGTTTGTTACGGTTCGACCCCGTTTTAGGGGCGAGACGGTCGGACTTGATTTTTGGAACTCGGACTAGTTTTTTGGAACTCGTTCCCGGTTTCCCAAAAAAACGCTTCGGGGGAGTCGCCCGTGGTCCGGGGGCACGTCCCGTCGTATCGGAATCGAGTTTCGAGCGATATTTCAAAAAAGCGGTCTCGGATCCGGATGTCGGGTCGGGGGGGCGTGGCCTAGGGTCCGGGGGCGTGTCCCAGCCTATCAGAATCGAGTTTGGGGCGAGTTCCAAAAAACCAGTCCCAATTCCAAAAATCGAGTCCGGGGGGCGTGGCCTAGGGTCGGGGGGCGTGTCCCAGCCAATCAGAATCGAGTTTGGGGCAAGTTCCAAAAATCTAGTCCCAAGTCCAAAAATCGAGTCCGGGGGGCGTGGCCTAGGGTCGGGGGGCGTGTCCCAGCCAATCAGAATTGAGTTTGGGGCAAGTTCCAAAAAACCAGTCCCAATTCCAAAAATCGAGTCCGGGGGGCGTGGCCTAGGGTCGGGGGGCGTGTCCCAGCCAATCAGAATCGAGTTTGGGGCAAGTTCCAAAAAACTAGTCCCAATTCCAAAAATCGAGTCCGGGGGGCGTGGCCTAGGATCGGGGGGCGTGTCCCAGCCAATCAGAATCAGGTTTGGGGCAAGTTCCAAAAAACTAGTCCCAATTCCAAAAATCAAGTCTGGGGGGCGTGGCCTAGGGTCCCGGGGGGGTCCGCAGCCAATCAGAATCGAGTTTGGGGCAAGTTCCAAAAAACTAGTCTGGAGTCCAGAAAACAAGTCTCTAGTGTTAGAGCGCCACCTAGAGTCCAATATGCCCTCGGCCTAGCCGACTAAGCTAAGCTATCCCAATTCCACAAACTGTGTTTTTGGATTCCAACTTGCCATTACCGATGAATGGTCGCAGTCTGTCGTGACCGGTCGCGACGAAAAAATTCCAACTCCACAGTCCCCGCAATGGGGCCGGTTCCACAAATCAAGTCTATTTGCCTAACCCTAACCCTAACCCTAACCCTAACCCTAACCCTAACCCTAACCCTAACCCTAACCCTAACCCTAACCCTAACCCTAACCCTAACCCTAACCCTAACCCTAACCCTAACCCTAACCCTAACCCTAACCCTAACCCTAACCCTAACCCTAACCCTAACCCTAACCCTAACCCTAACCCTAACCCTAACCCTAACCCTAACCCTAACCCTAACCCTAACCCTACCCTAACCCTAACCCTAACCCTAACCCTAACCCTAACCCTAACCCTAACCCTACCCTAACCCTAACCCTAACCCTAACCCTAACCCCTAACCCTAACCCTAACCCTAACCCCTAACCCTAACCCCTAACCCTAACCCTAACCCTAACCCTAACCCCTAACCCTAACCCTAACCCTAATTAGGAAAATGAAGGAGAATAGACTCTTAAGGCGGAATTCGATTCCACAAATCAAGTCCGAAATTTCAGAAAGCTATTAAATGATAATCCTGCGGCATAGGTCGCTTTTTGGGATTGTGTAGAAGGTTATTACAGATTTTTTGACACCTTTGAAATAAATTTTCGATCTTCTTATGATTTTATACCGCAATAAAACCCCTTAAGCCTAATTACCACTAATTATTGTTGCAATATACTACCCTGTCACAGGGTGGCCGTTGTAAAAACTAGGTTTATGGATTCCGGACTACTTTTTTGGAACTTGCTCCAATAGGCTGGGACACCCCCCTGGACGCTAGGCCACGCCCCCCCAGACTTGATTTTTGGAATTGGGACTAGTTTTTTGGAACTTGCCCCAAACTTAATTCTGATAGGCTGGGACACACCCCTAGACCCTAGGCCACGCCCCCCAGACTCGATTTTTGGAATTGGGACTAGTTTTTTGGAACTTGCCCCAAACTTGATTCTGATAGGCTGGGACACACCCCTGGAACATGGGCCACGCCCCCCAGACTCGATTTTTGGAATTGGGACTAGTTTTTGGGAACTTGCCCCAAACTTAATTCTGATAGGCTGGGACACACCCCTGGACCCTAGGCCACGCCCCCCAGACTCGATTTATGGATCCGAGCCTACTTTTCTGGAAATCGCTCGAAACTTAATTCCGATATGCCGGCACGTGCCCCCGGACCCCAGGCCACTCCCCCAAAGTGTTTTTTGGGAAACCGGGACCGAGTTCCAAAAAACTAGTCCGAGTTCCAAAAATCAAGTCCGACCGTCTCGCACCTAAAACGGGGTCGAATTGTAACAAATGCTGTATCGGTAGATAGCCCTAAGCGAGACGAAAAGGGGGATACTTGTCTGACGTCCGTACGACTTTCCTGTCCCGAACGGCGGCCCGAAACGCACTCGGAAAAAGGCCTCATAAAAATTGTTGGAAATATTCACAAAAAATCAGGAAAAGGTGCTATTGACTCGCAATTGAGGCTACCCCCCCTAAATCGCGGGCGTTGAGCGCGCCTGACTTGGAACCGAGTCCCTAGCACCTTCCTGTCCCGAGATACACCCGAAGGTGAAAGGTCAGAAAAAAAGTGTAAAAATATTCGTGAAAAATTACCCGAATGTCCGTGCGGCTTCAAAATCGTCACACGCCCTAACTCTGGGTCCGCGATCGTGGCCGAGGCGTCCGCTGAACCTAGGCCCAAAAAAATCGACCGTTTTTGGAGGGAAAATGAAATTCCAACCGGCAAGTCTAAGCAATGGCGTCGGGTTTGGACTAGTTCAGGAAATCGAGTCCAAAGTCCTAACCGAGTGATTTCCAGAGCCATTTCACCCACTTGAAAGTCAGAAAAGTAATTTCTGATGGGCTATTGTGTTTCAGCATCCCATATAAGCCCTGGGAGTGGGGGAAAAAAAATAAAAATTTTTGGAAGATTTTAGGCCCACGGTGTCGAGTAAGGGTATTAGGCCTTTGACATAGGGGCTGGCCACGAGGCCTATTTTTTTTTTTTTTCAAAAATCCATTAAATATGGTTACCCTGAGCCTCACACATCCTTTTTTTGTACACATACAACTTTCAGCCTGCAAAAGGGCTCGCTCTGAAGTGAAGGAGTTACAATTACGGCTTTAGGCAAATAGACTTGATTTCCGGAACGAGTCCTAACCTAACTCATTGCTTAGACATTGCCGGTTGGAATTTCATTTTCCCTCCAAAAACGGTCAATTTTTTTGGGCCTAGGTTTCGCGGATGCCTCGGCCACGATCGGGGACCCCGAGTTAGGGCTTGCTAAGGTTTTGAAGCCGCGGGGAGATTCGGGTAATTTTTCACGAATATTTTTACACTTTTTTTCTGACCTTTCACCTTTGGGCGTATCTCAGGACAGTAAGGTGCTAGAGACTCGGTTCTGAGTCAGGCGCGCTCAGCGCCCTCGATTTAGGGGGGGTAGACTAGATTCCGGGTCAATAGCACCTTTTCCTGATTTTTTTGTGAATATTTCCAACTATTTTTACGAGGCCTTTGGCCGAGTGCGTTTTGGGCCGCCGTTCCGGACAGGAAGGTCGTACGGACGTCAGACGAGTACCCGCAGTTACGTCTCGCTTCGGGCTATCGCCCGAAAGGGGCGCGAGACCCTAGCCCGAAAAGGCTTGCCGTGATTGGACAAAATCTAAATTCCAACAGGTAATGTCTAAGCAATGGAGGCCACAACTCAAGTCCAATCTCCTAACCTAAGTGTGTGGGGGATGGGCAGTAGCAGCTGAGAGCTTCTTCTAAGAGCTTTTCTTTGACTGTGACAAGGCCCCGAACTGGATTTTTGGAATTCAGGCTCGATTTTTGGAATTGAGGCTTGATTTTTGGAATTGAGACTCGATTTTTGGAATTGAGGCTTGATTTTTGATATTTTTTATCTCTGGGGCAAGTTCGGGTTGTGACTTGATGTCTGGAACTTGATATCTGGAATTCAGACTTAATACCTTGAACCCATTATGTTTCACACTTGATATCTGGAATTCAGACTTGATATCTGGAACAAATTAGGGTTGGGACTTGATATCTGGAACTGGACACCAAAAAAGCATTTAATTGCAATTCAATAACTTTAATGCACTTCCATATCTTTGATAAAGCCACAATTTAATGCACTTCCATATCTTTAATAAAGCCACACCCCCCAGACTCGATTTTTGGAATTGGGACTAGTTTTTTGGAACTTGCTCCAAACTCAACTCTGATAGGCTGGGGCACCAACCCTGGCCCTAAGGCACACCCCACCCGACTCGGTTTCTGGGTTCCAGACTACTTTTTTGGGACTTGCTCCAAACTCAATTCTGATGTGCGGGCATGTGCCACCAGACCATAAGACACTTCACCACACTCTTTTCTTTGGAAAACAGACAACTTCATCAGGAAAAACCCTTATATCTCACTCCCTGAAAGACATTGGAGGAAACTTACACCACAGGGTCGTACAGACTGGGCTCCTCTATCAAATTCCAGTGCTATTACACTAGGATTAGGGTTAATTCCAAAAATCGAGTCTCAATTCCAAAAATCGAGTCTCAATTCCAAAAATCAAGTCTCAATTCCAAAAATCAAGTCTCAAACTCCTAACCGAGACTTGATATTTGGAATTGAGACTTGATTTTTGGAATTGAGACTCGATTTTTGGAATTGAGACTCGATTTTTGGAATTGAGGCTTGATTTTTGTTATTTTTGATCTCTGGGGCAAAGTAGGGTTGTGACTTGTTGTCTGGAACTTGATATCTGGAATTCAGACTTACTCCCTTGAACCCATTAGGTTTCACACTTGATATCTGGAATTCAGACTTGATATGTGGAACAAATTAGGGTTGGGACTTGATATCTGGAACTGGACACCAAGAAAGCATTTTATTGCAATTCAATAACTTTAATGCACTTCCATGTCTTTAATAAAGCCACAATTTAATGCACTTCCATATCTTTAATGAAGCCACACCCTCCAGACTGGATTTTTGGACTTCAGACTACTTTTTTGGAACTTGCTCAAAACTCAATTCTGATAGGCTGGGGCACCAACCCTGGCCCTAAGCCACAGCCCACCCGACTCGGTTTCTGGGTTCCAGACTACTTTTTTGGGACTTGCTCCAAACTCAATTCTGATGTGCTGACATGTGCCACCAGACCATAAGACACTTCACCACAATCTTTTCTTTGGAAAACAGACAACTTCATCAGGAAAAACCCTTATATCTCGCTCCCTGAAAGACATTGGAGGAAACTTTCACCACAGGGTCGTACAGACTGGGCTCCTCTATCAAATTCCAGTGCTATTACACTAGGATTAGGGTTAATTCCAAAAATCAAGTCTCAATTCCAAAAATCGAGTCTCAATTCCAAAAATCAAGTCTCAATTCCAAAAATCAAGTCTCAAACTCCTAACCGAGACTTGATATTTGGAATTGAGACTTGATTTTTGGAATTGAGACTCGATTTTTGGAATTGAGACTCGATTTTTGGAATTGAGGCTTGATTTTTGTTATTTTTGATCTCTGGGGCAAAGTAGGGTTGTGACTTGATGTCTGGAACTTGATATCTGGAATTCAGACTTAATACCTTGAACCCATTAGGTTTCACACTTGATATCTGGAATTCAGACTTGATATCTGGAACAAATTAGGGTTGGGACTTGATATCTGGAACTGGACACCAAAAAAGCATTTTATTGCAATTCAATAACTTTAATGCACTTCCATGTCTTTAATAAAGCCACAATTTAATGCACTTCCATATCTTTAATGAAGCCACACCCTCCAGACTGGATTTTTGGACTTCAGACTACTTTTTTGGAACTTGCTCAAAACTCAATTCTGATAGGCTGGGTAACCAACCCTGGCCCTAAGCCACAGCCCACCCGACTCGGTTTCTGGTTTCCAGACTACTTTTTTGGGACTTGCTCCAAACTCAATTCTGATGTGCGGACATGTGCCACCAGACCATAAGACACTTCACCACACTCTTTTCTTTGGAAAACAGACAACTTCATCAGGAAAAACCCTTATATCTCGCTCCCTGAAAGACATTGGAGGAAACTTTCACCACAGGGTCGTACAGACTGGGCTCCTCTATCAAATTCCAGTGCTATTACACTAGGATTAGGGTTAATTCCAAAAATCGAGTCTCAATTCCAAAAATCGAGTCTCAATTCCAAAAATCAAGTCTCAATTCCAAAAATCAAGTCTCAAACTCCTAACCGAGACTTGATATTTGGAATTGAGACTTGATTTTTGGAATTGAGACTCGATTTTTGGAATTGAGACTTGATTTTTGGAATTGAGACTCGATTTTTGGAATTGAGACTTGATTTTTGGAATTGAGGCTTGATTTTTGTTATTTTTGATCTCTGGGGCAAAGTAGGGTTGTGACTTGATGTCTGGAACTTGATATCTGGAATTCAGACTTAATACCTTGAACCCATTAGGTTTCACACTTGATATCTGGAATTCAGACTTGATATCTGGAACAAATTAGGGTTGGGACTTGATATCTGGAACTGGACACCAAAAAAGCATTTTATTGCAATTCAATAACTTTAATGCACTTCCATGTCTTTAATAAAGCCACAATTTAATGCACTTCAATATCTTTAATGAAGCCACACCATCCTGACTGGATTTTTGGACTTCAGACTACTTTTTTGGAACTTGCTCAAAACTCAATTCTGATAGGCTGGGGCACCAACCCTGGCCCTAAGCCACAGCCCACCCGACTCGGTTTCTGGGTTCCAGACTACTTTTTTGGAACTTGCTCCAACCTCAATTCTGATGTGCTGACATGTGCCACCAGACCATAAGACACTTCACCACACTCTTTTCTTTGGAAAACAGACAACTTCATCAGGAAAAACCCTTATATCTCGCTCCCTGAAAGACATTGGAGGAAACTTTCACCACAGGGTCGTACAGACTGGGCTCCTCTATCAAATTCCAGTGCTATTACACTAGGATTAGGGTTAATTCCAAAAATCGAGTCTCAATTCCAAAAATCGAGTCTCAATTCCAAAAATCAAGTCTCAATTCCAAAAATCAAGTCTCAAACTCCTAACCGAGACTTGATATTTGGAATTGAGACTTGATTTTTGGAATTGAGACTCGATTTTTGGAATTGAGACTCGATTTTTGGAATTGAGGCTTGATTTTTGTTATTTTTCATCTCTGGGGCAAAGTAGGGTTGTGACTTGATGTATGGAACTTGATATCTGGAATTCAGACTTAATACCTTGAACCCATTAGGTTTCACACTTGATATCTGGAATTCAGACTTGATATCTGGAACAAATTAGGGTTGGGACTTGATATCTGGAACTGGACACCAAAAAAGCATTTTATTGCAATTCAATAACTTTAATGCACTTCCATGTCTTTAATAAAGCCACAATTTAATGCACTTCCATATCTTTAATGAAGCCACACCCTCCAGACTGGATTTTTGGACTTCAGACTACTTTTTTGGAACTTGCTCAAAACTCAATTCTGATAGGCTGGGGCACCAACCCTGGCCCTAAGCCACAGCCCACCCGACTCGGTTTCTGGGTTCCAGACTACTTTTTTGGGACTTGCTCCAAACTCAATTCTGATGTGCTGACATGTGCCACCAGACCATAAGACACTTCACCACACTCTTTTCTTTGGAAAACAGACAACTTCATCAGGAAAAACCCTTATATCTCGCTCCCTGAAAGACATTGGAGGAAACTTTCACCACAGGGTCGTGCAGACTGGGCTCCTCTATCAAATTCCAGTGCTATTACACTAGGATTAGGGTTAATTCCAAAAATCAAGTCTCAATTCCAAAAATCGAGTCTCAATTCCAAAAATCAAGTCTCAATTCCAAATATCAAGTCTCAATTCCAAAAATCGAGTCTCAATTCCAAAAATCAAGTCTCAAACTCCTAACCCTAATCCTAACCGAGACTTGATTTTTGGAATTGAGACTCGATTTTTGGAATTGAGACTTGATTTTTGGAATTGAGACTTGATTTTTGGAATTGAGACTTGATTTTTGGAATTGAGACTTGATTTTTGGAATTGAGGCTTGATTTTTGTTATTTTTGATCTCTGGGGCAAATTAGGGTTGGGACTTGATGTCTGGAACTTGATATCTGGAATTCAGACTTAATACCTTGAACCCATTAGGTTTCACACTTGATATCTGGAATTCAGACTTGATGTCTGGAACAAATTAGGGTTGGGACTTGATATCTGGAACTGGACACCAAAAAAGCATTTTATTGCAATTCAATAACTTTAATGCACTTCCATATCTTTAAAAAAGCCACAGTTTAATGCACTTCCATATCTTTAATAAAGCCACACCCTCCAGACTGGATTTTTGGAATTGTGACTAGTTTTTTGGAACTTGCTCCAAACTCAACTCTGATAGGCTGGGGCACCAACCCTGGCCCTAAGGCACACCCCACCCGACTCGGTTTCTGGGTTCCAGACTACTTTTTTGGGACTTGCTCCAAACTCAATTCTGATGTGCTGACATGTGCCACCAGACCATAAGACACTTCACCACACTCTTTTCTTTGGAAAACAGACAACTTCATCAGGAAAAACCCTTATATCTCGCTCCCTGAAAGACATTGGAGGAAACTTTCACCACAGGGTCGTACAGACTGGGCTCCTCTATCAAATTCCAGTGCTATTACACTAGGATTAGGGTTAATTCCAAAAATCGAGTCTCAATTCCAAAAATCGAGTCTCAATTCCAAAAATCGAGTCTCAATTCCAAAAGTCAAGTCTCAAACTCCTAACCGAGACTTGATTTTTGGAATTGAGACTTGATTTTTGGAATTGAGACTCGATTTTTGGAATTGAGACTTGATTTTTGGAATTGAGGCTTGATTTTTGATATTTTTGATCTCTGGGGCAAATTAGGGTTGTCACTTGATGTCTGGAACTTGATATCTGGAATTCAGACTTAATATCTTGAACCCACTAGGGTTCACACTTGATATCTGGAATTCAGACTTGATATCTGGAGCAAAGTAGGGTTGTGACATGATGTCTGGACCCTGGACACCAAGAAAACATTTTATTGCAATTCAATAACTTTAATGCACTTCCATATCTTTAGTAAGCCAAAAAACCTTTAAAGAAATACAATAACATCAAACATTTCAAAACACACTTTTAATAGAACAGCATGGAACAGAAGGTCATGGGGACACTTTGGGCTTGTTCTCCCACAGCCCTAAATCCTCCTGGGGAAAGTTGTTAGGAGCATGTTTCAGGCCATTTGGAGTGTATCGGTGCCTGTTTTGGAGACATTTAAATTTGATATTGAACTCTTTTAGTTTGAGCCTAGGCTCGTAAGCCCCAACACCACGTCAAGGTAGAGTTCACGTTGGGGTTGTTAACACAATGTGGTTTTGTCTAAGCAATGGGTCGGGTTAGGACTCGTTCCGGAAATCGAGTCCAAAGTCCTAACCGAGTGATTTCCAGAGCCATTTCACCCACTTGAAAGCCAGAAAAGTCATTTCTGATGGGCTATTGTGTTTCAGCATCCCATATAAGCCCTGGGAGTGGGGGGAAAAAAAATTTTTTTTGGATGAGTTTAGGCCCACGGTGTCGAGTAAAGGTATTAGGCCTTTGACCCATCCGTAGGGTCTGGCAACGAGGCCAATTTTTTTTTTTCAAAAATACGTTAAATACGGTTTCCCTGAGCACCATGCATCCTTTTTTGTACACATACAACTTTCAGCCTGCAATAGGGCTCGCTCTGAAGTGAAGGAGTTAGGGTTAGCGGGTTAGGAAAATAGACTTCATTTCCGGAATTAGGCCTATTGACAGTATCCTATACCTGGAACGAGGCCTAACCTTTCAAAAACATTTAACACTACAAGTCCCAGCATTTTTCTGTCTACCTAGAAGACCCACATAGGGGCCGTTTGGCCCGACCGCTTTTCCCTTATGCACTCCTTTTGTTATGGTAATGAGGCTGTTAGTGGCAGTGTGTGGGGGGAGGGGGTCACCCTTCACACACTTCACACTTCAGTGGTGAAGTCATGTTGGCTGCTTCTGTGAGAATGAGGAATAAAAACACATTCTATTCTAAAATGTGAACATGTGACTGTCCCATGTGACCATAACATTTATCCCCATGGCAATTAATCAATTGAACAAGATATGGGAGATACATACTTAAAACTACACTTTAATGTACAAATGATTCCTTTTAACATTTCTAGCATTGATTGATGCCTCTGACCAGTGGTCTGTATTTATTTACACGTTTTGCTATTTATTGTGTTGTGATGGGTTTTTTTATTGTATGTGTTTTTTGTCACTCTGCTGTGCTGTAAGACAAATTGCCTTTTTTAAGGACATTAAAGCTTTCAACTCAAGTCAAGACGAGTCATAACGACTCATGTGACTGCAACCAGACAATTGTTTGATGGATAAATACCTCAGTGCACATGGACTATCGCTTCAGTTCCCTCAAGAATTTTGTGGTGAAAGAAGCTCCTCTCCAAGGAACGAAGATGCAGAGATTCAACAGGCATTGGAAATGATCCTGGATGGAGCAAACCCTTGCGACAAGTTCAAGTGGCTCCAGCCGTGTGCCACTATCAGCCACATTTCCATAACAAAATGAGTGTCCAGAGGGGGGACTTGAGGCCAATTGGCCCTCTTGTGGGTTTTCTAGGTAAAAAGGCCAAATGGCCCCTCTCTGGGAAAAAAATCATGTCTCCAAAATAGGTAAGGTTAGCGGGTTAGGGAAATAGACTTGATTTCCGGAATTAGGCCTATTGACAGTATCCTATACCCGGAACGAGGCCTAACCTTTCACAAAAACATTTTTTTAAAAATCATGTCTCCAAAATAGGTAGACTCCAAATGGGCTGAAACCTGCTCCTAACACCTTCCCCTGGGAAGTTTTTTGGCAAGTGGGACTTGGGCAAATTTTCACTACCGGCCTTCCATTGAAATGAATGGGTTAGGGTTTGTTTTTGAATAACTCTGAAACTAAAGGTCCTACGGCTTCGCGGATGCGTCGGCCACGATCGGGGACCGCGACTTAGTGTGTGCGACGATTTTGAAGCCGCGGGGACATTCGGGTAATTTTTCACGAATATTTTTACACTTTTTTTCTGACCTGTGACCTTTGGGTGTATCTCAGGACAGGAAGGTGCTAGAGACTCGCTTCCAAGTCAGGCGCGCTCGGCGCCCTCGATTTAGGGGGGGTAGACTTGATTCTGGGTCAATAGCACCTTTTCCTGATTTTTTTGTGAATATTTCCAACAATTTTTACGAGGCCTTTTGCCGAGTGCGTTTCGGGCCGCCGTTCCGGACAGGAAGGTCGTACGGTCGTCAGACGAGTATCCCCCGTTTCGTCTCGCTTAGGGCTATCTACCGATAGGGGCGCGAGGCCCTAGCCCGAAAAGGCGGGCCGTGATTGGACGAAATCAAAATTCCAACCGGCAAGTATAAGCAATGGGGTCGGGTTAGGACTCGTTCCGGAAATCAAGTCCAAAGTCCTAACCGAGTGATTTCCAGAGTCATTTCACCCACTTGAAAGTCAGAAAAGTCATTTCTGATGTTCTATTGTGTTTCAGCATCCCATATAAGCCCTGGGAGTGGGGAAAAAAAAAAATTTGGATGATTTTAGGCCCACGGTGTCGAATAAGGGTATTAGGCCTTGGACGTAGGGTCTGGCTACGAGGCCGATTTTTTTTTTTCAAAAATCCCTTAAATATGGTTACCCTGAGCCCCACGCATCCTCTTTGTACACATACAACTTTCAGCCTGCAAAAGGGCTTGCTCTGAAGTGAAGGATTCAGGGTTAGCGGGTTAGGGAAATAGACTTCATTTCCGGAATTAGGCCTATTGACAGTATCCTATACCCGGAATGAGGCCTAACCTTTCAAAAACATTTTTTAAAAAATCATGTTGCAGTTGCAAAGAGAATTCGCTACTAACGCAAACTTTACAGCACATCAGGGAACAAAGGACAAAAAAGGCTACCGGTAAACCCACTGAACTTTTTTATATGCAAACGCTGCGCTCGCGGTAATCCGTGGGCATGAGAAATGTTTGTTCCTTACCTGTGATTGGTTTAAACTTTCTTTCTCAGTGGTGTGTAGTAAAATATCTTCAGTTAAAGTGAACAAACTGCCTGTGAAAGGGCTAATGGTTAAAATGGTTCTTACTTTACAACTGGTTTTCTGTTCAGTTATATTTGTTCAGCAACATATTACCTGAATGATTACAAATTGTTAAAATATACTTAATTTACCTTATACATAAATATTTATATATTGTTGCCTAATTAACTTGGGTTTTGTTATAGAAAAACAAGCATTTATTCATACATGCTTTGTTGTAGAAAAACAGGCATTTATTCATACATTTATTTTATGTTTGTATGTTTAAAGGTTTTTAACCTTCTAGCTTCTACTTCTGATTCTGGTTCTATGTTTTGTTCTGGGAAAACCCACTACTACCACAATTATACTATAACGTCAGTTCCACTGAAAACCAATAAAATACAAGACGAGTGGAATGCTGTGTCCGAGTCCTTCCCTTTCAAGTGTGGGAAACCCTGATGCTCACATACACTTGACAGACCCTGTGTTTGACTTACATCTCTGTTGTTGTTGTGAAAAGTAGTGTGGGGGAAGGGCATCAGCAGCAGAGAGCTTCTGTGTGGGTGGGGAGGGGCAATAGCAGCAGAGAGCTTCTTCTAAGAGCATTTCTTTGACAAGACCCAGACTGGATTTTCCAAAAAAACACCTTGGCGGCGTGGCTTAGGGTCCTAAGGCGTGTCCCAGCACGTCAAAATTGAGTTTGGACCAGGATAGGACATTGGACTTCAATACCAGAATTAGGCCTATTGACAGTATCCTATACCCGGAACGAGGCCTAACCGTTCAAAAACATTTTAAAAAAAAATCATGTATCCAAAATAGGTAGACTCCAAATGGGCTGAAACGTGCTGCTAACATCTTCCCCCGGGAAGTTCTTTGGCAAGTGGGACTTGGGAAGTTTTCACGACTGGCCTTCCATTGAAATGAATGGGTTAGTGTTTGTTTTTGAATAACTCTGAAACTAAAGGACCTACGGCTTCGCGGACACCTCAGCCACGATCGGGGACCCCGAGTTAGGGTGTGTGACGATTTTGAAGCAGCGGGGACATTCGGGTTATTTTTCACGAATATTTTTACACTTTTTTTCTGACCTGTGACCTTTGGGTGTATCTCAGGACAGGAAGGTGCTAGAGACTCGGTTCAAAGTCAGGCGCGCTCAGTGCCCTCGATTTGGGGGGGGTAGACTCGATTCCGGGTCAATACCACCTTTTCCTGATTTTTTTGTGAATATTTCCAACTATTTTTACGAGGCCTTTGGCCGAGTGCGTTTCGGGCCGCCGTTCCGGACAGGAAGGTCGTACGGACGTCAGACGAGTATCCCCCGTATCGTCTCGCTTAGGGCTATCTACCGATAGGGGCGCGAGGCCCTAGCCCGAAAAGGCGGGCCGTGATTGGACGAAATCAAAATTCCAACCGGCAAGTCTAAGCGATGGGGTCGGGTTAGGACTCGTTCCGGAAATCAAGTCCAAAGTCCTAACCGAGTGATTTCCAGAGTCATTTCCCCCACTTGAAAGTCAGAAAAGTCATTTCTGATGGGCTATTGTGTTTCACCATCCCATATAAGCCCTGGGAGTGGGGGGAAAAAAAATAAAAAATTTTGGATGATTTTAGGCCCACGGTGTCGAGTAAGGGTATTAGGCCTTGGACGTAGGGTCTGGCGACGATGCCGATTTTTTTTTTTTCAAAAATCCGTTAAATATGGTTACCCTGAGCCCCACGCATCCTCTTTGTACACATACAACTTTCAGCCTGCAAAAGGGCTTGCTCTGAAGTGAAGGAGTCAGGGTTAGTGGGTTAGGGAAATAGACTTCATTTCCGGAATTAGGCCTATTGACAGTATCCTATTCCCGGAACGAGGCCTAACCTTTCAAATACATTTTTTAAAAATCATGTATCCAAAATAGGTAGACTCCAAATGGGCTGAAACATGCTCCTAACACCTTCCCCTGGGAAGTTCTTTGGCAAGTGGGACTTGGGAGGTTTTCACTACCGGCCTTCCATTGAAATGAACGGGTTAGTGTTTGTTTTTGAATAACTCTGAAACTAAAGGTCCTACGGCTTCGCGGACACCTCGGCCACGATCGGGGACCCCGAGTTAGGGGGTGGGACGAATCTGAAACCGCGGGGACATTCGGGTAATTTTTCACGAATATTTTTACACTTTTTTTCTGACCTGTGAGCTTTGGGCGTATCTCGGGACAGGAAGGTGCTAGACACTCGTTTCCGAGTCAGGCGCGCTCGGCGCCCTCGATTTAGGGGGGGTAGACCAGATTCCGGGTCGATGGCACCTCTTCCTGATTTTTTTGTGAATATTTCTGACTATTTTTACGAGGCCTTCGGCCTAGTGCGTTTCGGGCCGCCGTTCCGGACGGGAAGGTCGTACGGACGTCGGACGAGTGTCCCCCGTTCCGTCTCGCTCGGGGCTATCTACCGATGGGGGCGCGAGGCCCTAGCCCGAAAAGGCGGTCCGTGATTGGACGAAATCAAAATTCCAACCGGCAAGTCTAAGCGATGGGGTCGGGTTAGGACTCGTTCCGGAAATCGAGTCCAAAGTCCTAACCGAGTGATTTCCAGAGCCATTTCACCCACTTGAAAGTCAGAAAAGTCATTTCTGATGGGCTATTGTGTTTCAGCATCCCATATAAGCCCTGGGAGTGGGGGGAAAAAAAATAAAAAATTTTGGATGATTTTAGGCCCACGGTGTCGAGTAAGGGTATTAGGCCTTGGACGTAGGGTCTGGCGACGAGGCCGATTTTTTTTTTCAAAAATCCGTTAAATACGGTTACCCTGAGCCCCACGCATCCTCTTTGTACACATACAACTGTCAGCCTGCAAAAGGGCTCACTCTGAAGTGAAGGAATCAGTGTTAGCGGGTTAGGGAAATAGACTTCATTTCCGGAACGAATCCTAACCTAACTCATTGCTTAGACATTGCCGGTTGGAATTTCATTTTCCCTCCAAAAACGGTCGATTTTTTTGGGCCTGGGTTTTGCGCCTTTGGGTATCGGTAGAGAGCCGGGTCTGTGCGGCCCTACGGTAAAAGTTTTCTCGGGTGTCTTTCGTGGACCGAGTTATGGGCCTTTTTTGGAATGATTTTGAATTGAATTTTGAAACGAATGGGTTAGGGTTTGTTTTCGAATAACTCTGAAACTAAAGGTCCTACGGCTTCGCGGACGTGTCGGCCACGATCGGGGACCCCGATTTAGGGCGCGCGACGATTTTGAAGCCGCCGGGACGTTCGGGTAATTTTTCACGAATATTTTTACACTTTTTTTCCGACCTTTCACCTTCGGGCGTATCTCGGGACGGGAAGGCGCTAGAGACTCGGTTCCGAGTCAGGCGCGCTCGGCGCCCTCGATTTAGGGGGGGTAGACTCGATTCCGGGTCGACGGCACCTCTTCCTGATTTTTTTGTGAATATTTCCGACTATTTTTACGAGGCCTTCGGCCTAGTGCGTTTCGGGCCGCCGTTCCGGACGGGAAGGTCGTACGGACGTCGGACGAGCATCCCCCGTTTCGTCTCGCTCGGGGCTATCTACCGACGGGGGCGCGAGGCCCTAGGCCGAAAAGGCGGGCCGCGATCGGACGAAATCGAAATTCCAACCTGCAAGTCTAAGCGATGGGGTCGGGTTAGGACTCGTTCCAGAAATCGAGTCCAAAGTCCTAACCGAGTGATTTCCAGAGCCGTTTCCCCCACTTGAAAAATAATTTCTGACATCGACCCGTGCGGCTCGATCGGACTCGGTGCGCTATTACGTTGCACGACCCCTTTTTCCCCATTCATTTATATGGGCTTCTTTGGAGATACGTGAGATCTCGCCAGCAGATGGAGGCAAAACACAAGCGATAATACTCTGCCTCTCGACTTCAGTTCCACAGGGAATCTTGGTGTGATTTTCTGGGGTCTCCTCACAGGGCCTGGCTAAGCGCGCTGCATCACTCTCGCGATTTCCCACAGGGGAATTGTCTAGTTATTATTATTCTTATTCTTCTTCTTATTTTTTTTTCAAAAATCCATTAAATACGGTTGCCCTGAGCCCCACGCATCCTTTTTTGTAGACATACAACTTTCAGCCTGCAAAAGGGCTCGCTCTGAAGTGAAGGAGTGAGGGTTAGCAGGTTAGGGAAATAGACTTCGTTTCCTTGAATTAGGCCTATTTACTGTATCCTATACCCGGAACGAGGCCTAACCTTTCACAAAAACATTTTTTAAAAAATCATGTCTCCAAAATATGTGCCAAACGCCTCCAAATGGGCTGAAACGTGCTCCTAACACCTTCCCCTGGGAAGTTTTTTGGCAAGTGGGACTTGGCCGTTTCACCCACTTGAAAGTCAGAAAAGTCATTTCTGATGGGATATTGTGTTTCAGCATCCCATATAAGCCCTGGGAGTGGGGGAAAAAAAAAATAAAAGGGTTTCATTTCATCCAAAATCATTTTGGATGATTTTAGGCCCACGGTGTCGAGTAAGGGTATTAGGCCTTGGACGTAGGGTCTGGCGACGAGGCCGATTTTTATTTTCAAAAATCCGTTAAATACGGTTACCCTGAGCCCCCACGCATCCTCTTTTCCAACTGTTTTTACGGGCCTTCGGCCTAGGACGTTTCGGGCCGCCGTTCCGGACAGGAAGGTCGTACGGAGGTCGGACGAGTATCCCCCGATTCGTCTCGCTCGGGGCTATCTACCGATACCGCGTTTGTTACGGTTCGACCCCGTTTTAGGGGCGAGACGGTCGGACTTGATTTTTGGAACTCGGACTAGTTTTTTGGAACTCGTTCCCGGTTTCCCAAAAAAACGCTTCGGGGGAGTCGCCCGTGGTCCGGGGGCACGTCCCGTCGTATCGGAATCGAGTTTCGAGCGATATTTCAAAAAAGCGGTCTCGGATCCGGATGTCGGGTCGGGGGGGCGTGGCCTAGGGTCCGGGGGCGTGTCCCAGCCTATCAGAATCGAGTTTGGGGCGAGTTCCAAAAAACCAGTCCCAATTCCAAAAATCGAGTCCGGGGGGCGTGGCCTAGGGTCGGGGGGCGTGTCCCAGCCAATCAGAATCGAGTTTGGGGCAAGTTCCAAAAATCTAGTCCCAATTCCAAAAATCGAGTCCGGGGGGCGTGGCCTAGGGTCGGGGGGCGTGTCCCAGCCAATCAGAATTGAGTTTGGGGCAAGTTCCAAAAAACCAGTCCCAATTCCAAAAATCGAGTCCGGGGGGCGTGGCCTAGGGTCGGGGGGCGTGTCCCAGCCAATCAGAATCCAGTTTGGGACAAGTTCCAAAAAACTAGTCCCAATTCCAAAAATCGAGTCCGGGGGGCGTGGCCTAGGGTCGGGGGGCGTGTCCCAGCCAATCAGAATCAGGTTTGGGGCAAGTTCCAAAAAACTAGTCCCAATTCCAAAAATCAAGTCTGGGGGGCGTGGCCTAGGGTCCCGGGGGGGTCCGCAGCCAATCAGAATCGAGTTTGGGGCAAGTTCCAAAAAACTAGTCTGGAGTCCAGAAAACAAGTCTCTAGTGTTAGAGCGCCACCTAGAGTCCAATATGCCCTCGGCCTAGCCGACTAAGCTAAGCTATCCCAATTCCACAAACTGTGTTTTTGGATTCCAACTTGCCATTACCGATGAATGGTCGCAGTCTGTCGTGACCGGTCGCGACGAAAAAATTCCAACTCCACAGTCCCCGCAATGGGGCCGGTTCCACAAATCAAGTCTATTTGCCTAACCCTAACCCTAACCCTAACCCTAACCCTAACCCTAACCCTAACCCTAACCCCTAACCCTAACCCTAACCCTAACCCTAACCCTAACCCTAACCCTAACCCTAACCCCTAACCCTAACCCTAACCCTAACCCTAACCCCTAACCCCTAACCCTAACCCCTAACCCTAACCCTAACCCTAACCCTAACCCCTAACCCTAACCCTAACCCTAATTAGGCGGAGATAGGACAATAGACTCTTAAGGTGGAATTGGATTCCACAAATCGAGTCCGAAATTCCGAAAAGCCATTAAACGGTTTTCCTGTGGGCTGGGTCGCTTTTTGGGATTTTGCAGAGGGTTATTACAGATTTTA
This sequence comes from Neoarius graeffei, assembly GCF_027579695.1. Taxonomy (NCBI): domain Eukaryota; kingdom Metazoa; phylum Chordata; class Actinopteri; order Siluriformes; family Ariidae; genus Neoarius; species Neoarius graeffei. The sequence goes on along the minus strand of NC_083572.1, from coordinate 116,764,667 downwards.
TGACACCCTTGGAATTAATTTTGGACCTCCCCACGATTTTATACCGCGATAAACCCCCTTATCCCAAGTTCAGCTGCAGTACCGTTCCATGACACCAGGTGGCTATTTCCCAGACTTGATTTGTGGAATTGGCCCAAAATGGGGAAATTCCACTGCAGGGCCATGCAGACTGGTCTCCCCTGCCGCCCTGCAGGGTCTGTGGCCCAGACTCGACTTTTGGAATTGGGACTATGTTTTTGGAATTGATACCTGGGATCCTGGGGGGAATCTGCAGTCAGGGGCACCTGGGACCTCCCCTGGCCGAGCTATGGGCCTCCAAAGTCGGGCTGGGGCCTCGGACATGACCGCCCGTGCTGGTTCCCTGGGTGGAGGTCAGGGGCATCTGCCTGCCAAGCCTGGGGCTCCTGGGACCTCCCCTGGCCGAGCTATGGGCCTCCAAAGTCGGGCTCGGGCCTTGTGTATAACCGCCACCTGAGTGGAGCCCCACGGGGAATAACGGCCCCTGGCGGGGGGCTGCCCGGGCCTTCGGGTGCTGGTTCCCTGGGGAGAGGTCAGGGGCATCTGCCTGCCAAGTCTGGGGCTCCTGGGACCTCCCCTGGCCGAGATATGGGCCTCCAAAGTCGGGCTCGGGCCTTGTGTATAACCGCCACCTGAGTGGAGCCCCACGGGGAATAACGGCCCCTGTCGGGGGGCTGACCGGGCCTTCGGGTGCTGGTTCCCTGGGGAGAGGTCCCAGGCATCTGCCTGCCAAGTCTGGGGCTCCTGGGACCTCCCCTGGCCGAGATATGGGCCTCCAAAGTCGGGCTCGGGCCTTGTGTATAACCGCCACCTGAGTGGGGCCCCACGGGGAATAACGGCCCCTGGCGGGGTGCTGCCCGGGCCTTCGGGTGCTGGTTCCCTGGGGAGAGGTCCCAGGCATCTGCCTGCCAAGTCTGGGGCTCCTGGGACCTCCCCTGGCCGAGCTATGGGCCTCCAAGTTGGGGCTCGGGCCTTGTGTATAACCGCCACCTGTGTGGAGCCCCACGGGGAATAACGGCCCCTGGCGGGGGGCTGCCCGGGCCTTCGGGTGCTGGTTCCCTGGGGAGAGGTCCCAGGCATCAGCCTGCCGAGTCTGGGGCTCCTGGGACCTCCCCTGGCCGAGCTATGGGCCTCCATGGTCTGGCTGAGGCCTTGTATAAAACAGCCAACTGAGTGGGGCCCCACGGGGGATAGCGTCCCCTGGCTGGGGGCTTCCCGTGCTGGTTCCCTGGGTGGAGGTCAGGGGCATCTGCCTGCCAAGTCTGGGGGTCCTGGGACCTCCCCTGGCCGAGCTAGGGGCCTCCAAGTTGGGGCTTGGGCCTTGTGTATAACCACCACCTGAGTGGAGCCCCACGGGGAATAACGGCCCCTGGCTGGGGGCTGCCCGGGCCTTCCCGTGCTGGTTCCCTGGGGAGAGGTCCCAGGCATCAGCCTGCCAAGTCTGGGGCTCCTGGGACCTCCCCTGGCCGAGTTATGGGCCTCCATGGTCTGGCTCAGGCCTTGTATAAAACAGCCAACTGAGTGGGGCCCCACGGGGGATAGCGTCCCCTGGCTGGGGGCTTCCCATGCTGGTTCCCTGGGTGGAGGTCAGGGGCATCTGCCTGCCAAGTCTGGGGGTCCTGGGAGGTCCCCTGGCCGAGCTAGGGGCCTCCAAGTTGGGGCTTGGGCCTTGTGTATAACCACCACCTGAGTGGAGCCCCACGGGGAATAACGGCCCCTGGCTGGGGGCTGCCCGGGCCTTCCCGTGCTGGTTCCCTGGGGAGAGGTCCCAGGCATCAGCCTGCCAAGTCTGGGGCTCCTGGGACCTCCCCTGGCCGAGCTATGGGCCTCCATGGTCTGGCTGAGGCCTTGTATAAAACAGCCAACTGAGTGGGGCCCCACGGGGGATAGCGTCCCCTGGCTGGGGGCTTCCCATGCTGGTTCCCTGGGTGGAGGTCAGGGGCATCTGCCTGCCAAGTCTGGGGGTCCTGGGACCTCCCCTGGCCGAGCTAGGGGCCTCCAAGTTGGGGCTTGGGCCTTGTCTATAACCACCACCTGTGTGGAGCCCCACGGGGAATAACGGCCCCTGGCTGGGGGCTGCCCGGGCCTTCCCGTGCTGGTTCCCTGGGGAGGGGTCCCAGGCATCAGCCTGCCAAGCCTGGGGCTCCTGGGACCTCTCCTGGCCGAGCTATGGGCCTCCAAGTTGGGGCTTGGGCCTTGTGTATAACCACCACCTGTGTGGAGCCCCACGGGGAATAACGGCCCCTGGCTGGGGGCTGCCCGGGCCTTCCCGTGCTGGTTCCCTGGGTGGAGGTCAGGGGCATCTGCCTGCCAAGCCTGGGGCTCCTGGGACCTCCCCTGGCCGAGCTATGGGCCACCAAGTTGGGGCTTGGGCCTTGTGTATAACCACCACCTGAGTGGAGCCCCACGGGGAATAACGGCCCCTGGCTGGGGGCTGCCCGGGCCTTCCCGTGCTGGTTCCCTGGGTGGAGGTCCCAGGCATCAGCCTGCCAAGCCTGGGGCTCCTGGGACCTCCCCTGGCCGAGCTATGGGCCTCCAAGTTGGGGCTCGGGCCTTGTATCGAACCTCCGACTGAGTGGGGCCCCACGGGGGATAGCGTCCCCTGGCTGGGGGCTTCCCCTGCTGGTTCCCTGGGTGGAGGTCGGGGGCATCTGCCTGTAAAGTCTGGGGGTCCTGGGAGGTCCCCTGGCCGAGCTAGGGGCCTCCAAAATCGGACTGGATATCTGGAATCCTGGTGGAATCTGCAGTCTGGGGCTGCTCAGTTATACCATGGGCAGATATAATATGGGCAGTTATACCATAGACAGTTATACCATGGGATTCAGGCTAGGGCAAAAACTTAGACAGGGTGGATGGACCAGGGACTCTTCCCCCTGTCCATGCCCGATTAGGAGAGCTCTCTGCTGGGAGGAGGGAGACTGCATCCCCCCCTGGAAGTGCTGCTGCGCACCTGGTGCTGCTGAGAGGTGCCATCGGGATACAGGGGATGAGTGGGCCTGGGAACCCATTGAGACTTGATTCATGGAATCCTGGGTCTACCGTCCCCCTGGCTGGGGGCTGCCCGGGCCTTCCCGTGCTGGTTCCCTGGGTGGAGGTCAGGGGCATCTGCCTATGAGGTCTGGGGGTCCTGGGAGGTCCCCTGGCCGAGCTAGGGGCCTCCAAATCGGACTTGATATCTGGAATCCTGGGGGAACCTGCAGTCAGGGGCACCTGGGAGCTCCCCTGGCCGAGCTATGGGCCTCCGAGGGCGGGCTGCTCAGTTATACCATGGGCAGTTATACCATGGAATTCAGACATGGCCAAAATCTTAGACATGGTGGATGGACCAGGGCACTCTTCCCCCTGGCCGTGCCCGAGGAGGAGAGCTCTCTCCTGGGAGGAGGGCGACTGCATCCCCCCCCTGGAAGTGCTGTTGCGCACCTGGTGGTGCTGAGAGGTGCCATCAGGATACAGGTGATGAGTGGGCTTGGGGAACCCACTGAGGCTTAATATCTGGTATCCTGGGGCTGACGTCCCCTGGCTGGGGGCTGCCCGGGCCTTCCCATGCTGGTTCCCTGGGGAGAGGTGAGAGGCATCTGCCTGTAAAGTCTGGGGGTCCTGGGAGGTCCCCTGGCCGAGCTATGGGCCTCCAAAGTCGGACTTGATATCTGGAATCCTGGGGCTGGCATCCCCTGGCTGGGGGCTGCCCGGGCCTTCCTGTGCTGGTTCCCTGGGTGGAGGTCAGGGGCATCTGCCTGCCAAGTCTGGGGGTCCTGGGAGGTCCCCTGGCCGAGCTATGGGCCTCCAAAGTCGGACTTGATATCTGGAATCCTGGGGCTGGCATCCCCTGGCTGGGGGCTGCCCGGGCCTTCCCATGCTGGTTCCCTGGGGAGAGGTGAGAGGCATCTGCCTGTAAAGTCTGGGGGTCCTGGGAGGTCCCCTGGCCGAGCTATGGGCCTCCAAAGTCGGACTTGATATCTGGAATCCTGGGGCTGGCATCCCCTGGCTGGGGGCTGCCCGGGCCTTCCTGTGCTGGTTCCCTGGGTGGAGGTCAGGGGCATCTGCCTGCCAAGTCTGGGGGTCCTGGGAGGTCCCCTGGCCGAGCTATGGGCCTCCAAAGTCGGACTTGATATCTGGAATCCTGGGGCTGGCATCCCCTGGCTGGGGGCTGCCCGGGCCTTCCTGTGCTGGTTCCCTGGGTGGAGGTCAGGGGCATCTGCCTGCCAAGTCTGGGGGTCCTGGGAGGTCCCCTGGCCGAGCTATGGGCCTCCAAAGTCGGACTTGATATCTGGAATCCTGGGGCTGGCGTCCCCTGGCTGGGGGCTGCCCGGGCCTTCCTGTGCTGGTTCCCTGGGTGGAGGTCAGGGGCATCTGCCTGCCAAGTCTGGGGGTCCTGGGAGGTCCCCTGGCCGAGCTATGGGCCTCCAAAGTCGGACTCGATATCTGGAATCCTGGGGCTGGCGTCCCCTGGCTGGGGGCTGCCCGGGCCTTCCCGTGCTGGTTCCCTGGGTGGAGGTCAGGGGCATCTGCCTGCCAAGTCTGGGGGTCCTGGGAGGTCCCCTGGCCGAGCTATGGGCCTCCAATGTCGGACTTGATATCTGGAATCCTGGGGCTGGCGTCCCCTGGCTGGGGGCTGCCCGGGCCTTCCTGTGCTGGTTCCCTGGGTGGAGGTCAGGGGCATCTGCCTGCCAAGTCTGGGGGTCCTGGGAGGTCCCCTGGCCGAGCTATGGGCCTCCAAAGTCGGACTCGATATCTGGAATCCTGGGGCTGACGTCCCCTGGCTGGGGGCTGCCCGGGCCTTCCCGTGCTGGTTCCCTGGGGAGAGGTGAGAGGCATCTGCCTGTAAAGTCTGGGGGTCCTGGGAGGTCCCCTGGCCGAGCTATGGGCCTCCAAAGTCGGACTTGATATCTGGAATCCTGGGGCTGGCATCCCCTGGCTGGGGGCTGCCCGGGCCTTCCTGTGCTGGTTCCCTGGGTGGAGGTCAGGGGCATCTGCCTGCCAAGTCTGGGGGTCCTGGGAGGTCCCCTGGCCGAGCTATGGGCCTCCAAAGTCGGACTTGATATCTGGAATCCTGGGGCTGGCGTCCCCTGGCTGGGGGCTGCCCGGGCCTTCCTGTGCTGGTTCCCTGGGTGGAGGTCAGGGGCATCTGCCTGCCAAGTCTGGGGGTCCTGGGAGGTCCCCTGGCCGAGCTATGGGCCTCCAAAGTCGGACTCGATATCTGGAATCCTGGGGCTGGCGTCCCCTGGCTGGGGGCTGCCCGGGCCTTCCCGAGCTGGTTCCCTGGGTGGAGGTCAGGGGCATCTGCCTGCCAAGTCTGGGGGTCCTGGGAGGTCCCCTGGCCGAGCTATGGGCCTCCAATGTCGGACTTGATATCTGGAATCCTGGGGCTGGCGTCCCCTGGCTGGGGGCTGCCCGGGCCTTCCTGTGCTGGTTCCCTGGGTGGAGGTCAGGGGCATCTGCCTGCCAAGTCTGGGGGTCCTGGGAGGTCCCCTGGCCGAGCTATGGGCCTCCAAAGTCGGACTCGATATCTGGAATCCTGGGGCTGACGTCCCCTGGCTGGGGGCTGCCCGGGCCTTCCCGTGCTGGTTCCCTGGGGAGAGGTGAGAGGCATCTGCCTGTAAAGTCTGGGGGTCCTGGGAGGTCCCCTGGCCGAGCTATGGGCCTCCAAAGTCGGACTTGATATCTGGAATCCTGGGGCTGGCGTCCCCTGGCTGGGGGCTGCCCGGGCCTTCCTGTGCTGGTTCCCTGGGTGGAGGTCAGGGGCATCTGCCTGCCAAGTCTGGGGGTCCTGGGAGGTCCCCTGGCCGAGCTATGGGCCTCCAATGTCGGACTTGATATCTGGAATCCTGGGGCTGGCGTCCCCTGGCTGGGGGCTGCCCGGGCCTTCCCGTGCTGGTTCCCTGGGTGGAGGTCAGGGGCATCTGCCTGCCAAGTCTGGGGGTCCTGGGAGGTCCCCTGGCCGAGCTATGGGCCTCCAAAGTCGGACTCGATATCTGGAATCCTGGGGCTGACGTCCCCTGGCTGGGGGCTGCCCGGGCCTTCCCATGCTGGTTCCCTGGGGAGAGGTGAGAGGCATCTGCCTGTAAAGTCTGGGGGTCCTGGGAGGTCCCCTGGCCGAGCTATGGGCCTCCAAAGTCGGACTTGATATCTGGAATCCTGGGGCTGGCGTCCCCTGGCTGGGGGCTGCCCGGGCCTTCCCATGCTGGTTCCCTGGGGAGAGGTGAGAGGCATCTGCCTGTAAAGTCTGGGGGTCCTGGGAGGTCCCCTGGCCGAGCTATGGGCCTCCAAAGTCGGACTTGATATCTGGAATCCTGGGGCTGGCGTCCCCTGGCTGGGGGCTGCCCGGGCCTTCCTGTGCTGGTTCCCTGGGTGGAGGTCAGGGGCATCTGCCTGCCAAGTCTGGGGGTCCTGGGAGGTCCCCTGGCCGAGCTATGGGCCTCCAATGTCGGACTTGATATCTGGAATCCTGGGGCTGGCGTCCCCTGGCTGGGGGCTGCCCGGGCCTTCCTGTGCTGGTTCCCTGGGTGGAGGTCAGGGGCATCTGCCTGTAAAGTCTGGGGGTCCTGGGAGGTCCCCTGGCCGAGCTATGGGCCTCCAAAGTCGGACTCGATATCTGGAATCCTGGGGCTGACGTCCCCTGGCTGGGGGCTGCCCGGGCCTTCCCATGCTGGTTCCCTGGGGAGAGGTGAGAGGCATCTGCCTGTAAAGTCTGGGGGTCCTGGGAGGTCCCCTGGCCGAGCTATGGGCCTCCAAAGTCGGACTTGATATCTGGAATCCTGGGGCTGGCGTCCCCTGGCTGGGGGCTGCCCGGGCCTTCCCATGCTGGTTCCCTGGGGAGAGGTGAGAGGCATCTGCCTGTAAAGTCTGGGGGTCCTGGGAGGTCCCCTGGCCGAGCTATGGGCCTCCAAAGTCGGACTTGATATCTGGAATCCTGGGGCTGGCGTCCCCTGGCTGGGGGCTGCCCGGGCCTTCCCGTGCTGGTTCCCTGGGTGGAGGTCAGGGGCATCTGCCTGCCAAGTCTGGGGGTCCTGGGAGGTCCCCTGGCCGAGCTAGGGGCCTCCAAAGTCGGACTCGATATCTGGAATCCTGGGGCTGGCGTCCCCTGGCTGGGGGCTGCCCGGGCCTTCCTGTGCTGGTTCCCTGGGGAGAGGTGAGAGGCATCTGCCTGCCAAGTCTGGGGCTCCTGGGAGCTCCCCTGGCCAAGCTATGGGCCTCCAAATTCGGGCTCGATATCTGGAATCCTGGGGCTAACGTCCCCTGGCTGGGGGCTGCCCCCCGTGCTGGTTCCCTGGGTGGAGGTCCCAGGCATCAGCCTGCCAAGCCTGGGGCTCCTCGGACCTACCCTGGCCGAGCTATGGGCCTCCAGGGGCGGGCTGCTCGGTTATACCATGGGCCAGTGCTACTGCTGAGGTTTACCATGGGCCAGCTCGACTGGCCAGCGGGGCTGAAGGTCCTTAATGCAGGGTGAGGAGGGCTTAAGTGTGGGTGCCCAGGACCGCCTGGTGCACTAGGCGTGGTGGACGGACCAGGGCGCCTCCAAAGTCGGGCTGCTCGGTTATACCATGGGCCAGTGCTACTGCTGAGGTTTACCATGGGCCAGCTCGACTGGCCAGCGGGGCTGAAGGTCCTTAATGCAGGGTGAGGAGGGCTTAAGTGTGGGTGCCCAGGACCGCCTGGTGCACTAGGCATGGTGGACGGACCAGGGCGCCTCCAAAGTCGGGCTGCTCGGTTATACCATGGGCCAGTGCTACTGCTGAGGTTTACCATGGGCCAGCTCGACTGGCCAGCGGGGCTGAAGGTCCTTAATGCACGGTGAGGAGGGCTTAAGAGTGGGTGCCCAGGACCGCCTGGTGCGCCAGGTTAGGGTTAGCTGCCCGGGACTTCCAGGGGAGCCTGCCCCAGCCCTAAGTGGAGCTCCCCCGCCCTGGGAGTAGGGTTAGCTGCCCGGGACTTCCAGGGGAGGCTGCCCCAGCCCTAAGTGGAGCTCCCCAGCCCTGGGAGTAGGGTTAGCTGCCCGGGACTTCCAGGGGAGCCTGCCCCAGCCCTAAGTGGAGCTCCCCAGCCCTGGGAGTAGGGTTAGCTGCCCGGGACTTCCAGGGGAGCCTGCCCCAGCCCTAAGTGGAGCTCCCCAGCCCTGGGAGTAGGGTTAGCTGCCCGGGACTTCCAGGGGAGCCTGCCCCAGCCCTAAGTGGAGCTCCCCCGCCCTGGGAGTAGGGTTAGCTGCCCGGGACTTCCAGGGGAGCCTGCCCCAGCCCTAAGTGGAGCTCCCCCGCCCTGGGAGTAGGGTTAGCTGCCCGGGACTTCCAGGGGAGCCTGCCCCAGCCCTAAGTGGAGCTCCCCAGCCCTGGGAGTAGGGTTAGCTGCCCGGGACTTCCAGGGGAGCCTGCCCCAGCCCTAAGTGGAGCTCCCCAGCCCTGGGAGTAGGGTTAGCTGCCCGGGACTTCCAGGGGAGCCTGCCCCAGCCCTAAGTGGAGCTCCCCAGCCCTGGGAGTAGGGTTAGCTGCCCGGGACTTCCAGGGGAGCCTGCCCCAGCCCTAAGTGGAGCTCCCCAGCCCTGGGAGTAGGGTTAGCTGCCCGGGACTTCCAGGGGAGCCTGCCCCAGCCCTAAGTGGAGCTCCCCCGCCCTGGGAGTAGGGTTAGCTGCCCGGGACTTCCAGGGGAGCCTGCCCCAGCCCTAAGTGGAGCTCCCCAGGCCTGGGAGTAGGGTTAGCTGCCCGGGACTTCCAGGGGAGCCTGCCCCAGCCCTAAGTGGAGCTCCCCAGCCCTGGGAGTAGGGTTAGCTGCCCGGGACTTCCAGGGGAGCCTGCCCCAGCCCTAAGTGGAGCTCCCCAGGCCTGGGAGTAGGGTTAGCTGCCCGGGACTTCCAGGGGAGCCTGCCCCAGCCCTAAGTGGAGCTCCCCAGCCCTGTGAGTAGGGTTAGCTGCCCGGGACTTCCAGGGAGGCTGCCCCAGCCCCGAGTGGAGCTCCCCCAGCCTGGGACTTCCAGGGAGGCTGCCCCAGCCCCGAGTGGAGCTCCCCCAGCCTGGGACTTCCAGGGGAGGCTGCCCCAGCCCCGAGTGGAGCTCCCCCAGCCTGGGACTTCCACGGAGGCTGCCCCAGCCCCGAGTGGAGCTCCCCCAGCCTGGGACTTCCAGGGGAGGCTGCCCCAGCCCTAAGTGGAGCTCCCCAGCCCTGGGAGTAGGGTTAGCTGCCCGGGACTTCCAGGGGAGGCTGCCCCAGCCCCGAGTGCTGCTCCCCCAGCCTGGGACTTCCAGGGGAGGCTGCCCCAGCCCCGAGTGGAGCTCCCCCAGCCTGGGACTTCCAGGGGAGGCTGCCCCAGCCCCAAGTGGAGCTCCCCCAGCCTGGGACTTCCAGGGGAGGCTGGCCCAGGGCTCCAGCGGTCTTCCCCAGCCCATCAGAGTCACTTTTGGGGCAATTTCCCAAAAAGTGGTCCCAGTCCAAAAACCAAGTCCCTGGGGCCTGGCCCAGGGCTCCAGGGGCCTTCCCCAGCCCATCAGGGTCACTTTCTGGGCAAGTTCCAAAAATCAAGTCTGGGTTCCAAAAATCAAGTCCCTGGGGCCTGGCCCAGGGCTCCAGGGGCCTTCCCCAGCCCATCAGAGTCACTTTCTGGGCAAGTTCCAAGAATCAAGTCTGGGTTCCAAAAATCAAGTCCCTGGGGCTCCAGGGGCCTTCCCCAGCCCATCAGAGTCACTTTTGGGGCAAGTTCCAAAAATCAAGTCTGGGTTCCAAAAGTCAAGTCCCTGGGGCCTGGCCCAGGGCTCCAGGGGCCTTCCCCGGCCCATCAGAGTCACTTTCTGGGCAAATTCCAAAAATCGAGTCTGGATTCCAAGAATCGAGTCCCTGGGGAAAAAGGCAATTCTGGGTTCCAGAAGTCATGTCTCCTGTCCCAGCCTACCCCCTAGAGTCCAACAGACCCAGATCCTAGCCGATTATGCTAAGCTAGCCAAATTCCCAGGACTAGATTCTTGGATTCCAACTTGCCATTACGGATGAACGGTTGCAATCCGTTGTGACCGCTCACATCGGTTTGCGTCCAAATCTGCAGTCCCGTCAATGGGGAGCGTTCCACAAATCGAGTCCATTCGCCTAACCCTAACCCTAACCCTAACCCTAACCCTAACCCTAACCCTAACCCTAACCATAACCCTAATCTTAACCCTAACCCCAACCACAAGGAACCCCAACGGGGTCTCGCAATAATAATTCAAATACACATGGTGGTACTTACCTGGCATCTGTGGGACGTCGGGGATGGGACTCGGGAAGGACAGTGCACAACACGTCCCTGGCCTAGGCTAGGACGTGGATCTTTGTGGAAATCCTAACCAGCCAGTGCCTCCCGGGTCCTGTCTGGATGTTAAACGGTGCCAGCACGTATCCCCTATCCATGTTTCTCTTGATGGGCATGTGAATTTGGCCGAGAAAATACTGATATGCCTAAAAGGTGAAAGAAAATTTAAAAGGATAACAATAAATACTCAAAAAGGAAAATAAAGGGAAAGTGGTTATTACCTATTCATAAGAAAGCCAAGATTGGGGTTATAAACCATAAATGTCCGTTGGAATTATTTAAATATTTGGTAAAATTCAAGAGATTAATGGCAACCCATTCACTCCAATACAAAAAGAAAAAGAAAAAAAACTGTAAGGGGACATATGAAAAATTGAAAATACATTCTATAGAAAATTCCAAATGGCATTTAAGAAACATGTTAAAGCATCCAAATGATCAAATTTTATAATTTTAGTCATTTTTTATAACCAATTTTAGCCCATTCAACTCAATGGAAAATGCAATGTGCTTAGTCATTCTCTAACCAGGAAGGGGAGGGGCCTTCCTAAGGGTATAAATAGAACACAGGCTCAAACACAGGCACACATGCATGGATTCTCCTGCCATCCAGCGTTCATTTCTCAAAAGTCTATTTCTAGACTGAAGAAAGCTCTGTCCAGCGTTCAGCTCCTAAAAAGTCTATTCCTAGACGGTAGGAAGCTTTAGTATATTTTGTGGTTTTGTTTTAAGCAAGAGCCAGCATTTATATTCCAAAAGTCTATTTTTAGACTGAGGAGATTTTTGTTTTTTTGTTTTTAACAAAATCCAACTTTTGCTTTCCAAAAGTCTATTTCTGGACTGAAGGAAGTTAGGGTTGTTCTTGACTAAACAAAATCTAGCATTTATTTTTCAAAAAGTCTATCCTTAGACTAAACAGAAAACTATCCATTCAAAAAGTTTTGTGGTCTCTCACTGGCATCTTGTGGCCAAACCGTGTTACTACATCGAAAATTATCATCAAACCCAAATACATTTAAAACATACTGGTTATTTCTATATATTTATTTATTTACTTTTATTTATTTATTTATTTTTATCTCTAGCAAGCCAACGCCTGAAGAAGGTACATACTGTACCGAAACGTCGCGACTGGCTTGCCCCCCCTCTTTTTTTCCCCCCCTTTTTTTTCATACTTGTTTTATACAGAGTTTATTTTTCTTCTTTTTCCTCCTTCTTCTTTTCCACAACATGAGTGAGTGGACGGTGGTACAGCGGGGCAGGTCCCGTCGAGGCCTTAGGCAGTGGTACCATAACCCACGTTATATTGAATATAGATCCCCATTCAACCAAAAGGAACAGAAAAAGACTCGTAACCCTTATTATTCAGTTAATAGGTTTGCGGTCTTAACTGATAAAGGGAACTACTCACGGAGTGTCTCTAGGGGCAGAACTCAATATAGAGACACCTCTAATCAAATGACTAAGGGGAGATGGGCAGCAACAACTCCTATTAAAAACAACACAAACAATACACCAATCACTGACCGGGATAGGCAGAACATCAAATTGATATATAGCCTCATCCGTTCGATCCATCATTTAAGCAAGGTTTCGACTTCTTTGAGCCCCACGCGTCAACCACCATCTTTACAAAGGATCACTGAAACCTTGTGCACGATCATAAAGCCGGCCTCTCCTTCAGAGCCTACTCAACTACTATTAGAGGGTAATGCGAGGAACTGGCTCTATAACACCAACTTGATTTTGGAAGAACATTATAAACAAAATATAGACTCTCTCTTGGAGAAATTAAAGAGGGAGATCAGGGGCAATTGGCACCCTCTGTTTGACACGGCCACTAGGTGGGCTACTCGCAATTATGGCAAAAAGCTGCAAAGAGCCACCCTTGACCAGGCCCAAGCAGAACTGGCCTCCTCGCTGAAGGATCGTGCAAATGAGAGCAAGATGTCCACTCTATCCAGAGGTGTTGAACGGGGCGCGTGTAAAACGACATCGGTCACGGAAGTGACACTGAGCCAGTTCTCGGAGGAGGACTTTCCGCCCCTTCCCAGGAGGGATGCTGCCACCTCCCCGCTCCCAGACAATACCTGGGACAGCACTCCTGCACCTAAATCGCCCCGCAGGTCTCGGCCTAAACAAAGAAACCCCAATGTCATAGAGGAGACTTGCACGCAATGGTGTGAGATCGTTTCGGATCCTCCACCTACGGTTCAAAGAGTCTCGCACCCACAACCTCTGCGTGAGCCTCCCGAGGTGCACACAAACAATGTAGTGGCAATGGTTCATGAACCTCCTCCGTTAGATTCGTTCCAACAAATGGAACAGGAGGAACTTCCTATCTCGGATCCTCCACTCACGGTTCGAAGCGCCTCACACCCACAACCTCTGCGTGAGCCTCCCGAGGTGCACACAAACAATGTAGGGGCAATAGTTCATGAACCTCCTCCGTCAGACTTGTCCCAACAAATGGAACAGGAGGAACTGCTCATCTCGCTCATAGATGAGGAATCGGATGAGGAGGCACCCACAAGGATGTCTCTCACGCCGGTCACAGGCAGGCTGGACAATGTCACAAATATTTCTTCACCCATCAGCACAAGTCGTAACATAGATCTTGTTCCTGAAGCTGGTCTGGAGTGGTGGAAGCCACCGCAACAAAGGTTCAGACCCACTAGACATCTGAAAACAAATAGGAAATTACAGGATTGGAATCTCACAATCAGCAAAAAATGGTTAATCATAGGGGACTCTAATCTCGGCAGGATATTAGAATATCATATTCCAGATCTGCAGATTGACAGTTTCCCAGGGGCAACCTTCGCACATGCAGCAAACATCATATTACATGCGGTTCTTAATTGCAGAGTCGAAAAAGTCATTTTGGCATTCGGCATTAACCACAGGGGCCAACTCATAGACAAAACGGCCCTAAAACAGTTGCAAAGGGCCATTAACCAGGCCAGAGAGACTTTCGTTGCCACAAGAATTTGGATTCCTCTGGTCAATTACTCCAAAACTCTGGATCCGGTCCAAAAACGCAGAATGGACAAACTCAATGAGTCCATTAAAAAGGCGTCTAATTACATCCCATTGCTCCCAGACCCTCTATTCGAGACTCTGGACGACGGCATCCATTGGACCCCAAAGACCGCTCAAGTCATGTTGAATCACTGGACGTCATTCTTAAACCTGTAAACCCCATAATCCCAGCGGCACTGGAGGGGGCTGACAAATCGGTCTTAAATTTATCACACTCTTTTACCCTGAATCGGGAACAACTCAATTTGCTTCAGAAAGGCCTGACGTTTATTCCGACAGTAGACCTACATAAAGATCAGAAGTCCCAGTTGAGTAACGATCTACAGACTTTTCACCGCCAAATCAAATTAAATTCGTATTACGAGATTAAAAAGAACAACTATCGGCCCATCCCTTTTACCCCTAAATCGGATTGGACACCTAAGTTTTCTCAACTCCCCTTGGTCATTAAAAAATATACGGTAGCTAATAATTATGCCTTAAAAACCCTTAACTGGAACTCTAGGGATTTATGTAATTTATCTCGTGGGGAGGTTAAAACACTCAGGCAATTGAGTCAGAATCGTGACATTGTCATTAAACCTGCAGATAAGGGAAGTACTGTGGTCATATTGGATAAGAGCCAATATGTTTGGGAGGCTAAGAGACAACTGACTAACTCGGAGTATTACGTCAAACTCCCTAAACCTATTTATTTGGAGACCCTATCCATGATCCGGGACATAGTGGACCGGCTCTGTGAAAATAAATACCTAAATAGGAAACAGGGCCAATATCTTTTAGGACAAGACAACCCCAGACAGAGGAGTTTTTATCTATTGCCCAAAATCCATAAAGACCCAAAAACGTGGAGTGTCCCTTTCGAAATTCCCCCCGGACGTCCCATAGTTTCGGACTGCGGGAGTGAGACGTATCGAGTGGCCGAATACATCGAACATTTTCTTCACCCCGTTTCGATCAAACACCCCAGCTACATTAAAGATACTTATGATTTCATTGATAAGATCAGGGAGGCCCGGATCCCCACAGAAGCCTTTTTGTTTACGATTGATATCGAGAGTTTATATACTAACATTGAAACTGAGTCAGGCCTCAGAGCTGTACGGGAATGGTTTAATCGATACCCCGACAGCAAAAGACCCGATGATGTAATTCTGCAACTTTTGGAAATTAACCTTACACGCAACGACTTTGAATTTGATTCTGAATGCTATCTGCAGATCAAGGGAACAGCAATGGGCAAGCGATTCGCACCGTCCTATGCCAATATTTACATGGCGGCGTGGGAGGAAACGGCCTTGGCGGTCAACCCTGTGAAACCGAAATACTACTTTAGGTTTTTGGATGACATATGGGGTGTCTGGGAAGATACAAAGGAGAACTTTGAGGTTTTTGCTCAAGGTCTCAATAACCATCACCCCTCGATTAAAATCAAATACCAACTCGCTAAAGATTCGGTTAATTTCCTTGATACAGTAACGTTTAAGGGCCCTGATTTCTACAGCACCGGGATTTTGGATACGAAAGTTTATTTTAAAGAAACAGACACCCATGCATTGCTACATAAGAGTAGTTTTCACCCAAAACATACCTTCAGGGGTGTAGTAAAGTCCCAATTGCTGAGATTTCAGAGAATCTGTTCCAGGCAAGAAGACTTTTGGAAAGCCACAGTTACCTTATTCAGAGCACTAAGATTTAGGGGTTACTCACGTTCCTTCCTCCGGAATGTCCTCAAAACCTTTCGGCAGGTCAAGGCCAGGGACGATAAGGAAATAATCCCCTTCATCACCACCTTTTCAGGGATCAGTAGGGAGCTAAACACAAAAGTCAAGGCCAATTTTGACAAAATTATCAAAAGCTCTACGGCACTCAAAAATTACAAAATAATATCGGCTTTCCGGAGAAACCAAAACTTGGGGGATTGGTTAGTCCATAGCAGATTAAAGCCCACATTGGTTTTGAGGGAAACTCAGCATTGTCCTGAGTTCAGGCACAGGGGTTGGGTTTCCAATAAAACCACTAAAGAAAATTTTGCAATTCGTACCACTTTAAATCCCAAATCCAAAAATTGTGTTTATCTCATTTATTGTATTAAATGTCAAGCCCAGTATGTGGGGGAGACGAAAAACTCCATAGCCACACGCATGAACCAACACAGGTACAATATTAAAAGAAAAAGAGAAACCGATACACACGTGGTACAGCACTTTATCCAACATGGCCCGGAAGCGTTAAGGGTCACTGGCCTCCAGTGCAACCCCGCTTGGACCTCCACACAGCGTAAAGCATGGGAGATTAAATGGATCTCACGGTTGGGCTCCAAATTTCCTGGGGGACTTAATAATTGAGAGGGGTTTTATCCCCAATCCCAACCTTAATCCCGAACCCTAACCAAAAAACCCTAAATCCTAACTTTAACCACAAACCCTAATCATAACCCTAACCTTAACCCTAATCCCAACCCCAATCATAACCCTAACCTTAACCCTAACCCCAACCCTAATAAACCCCAACGGAGGGTTACACGGAGGGTCTCGCAATAATAATCCAAATACACATGGGAGCTTAATCCCAAACCCTAACCAAAAAAAACCCCTAAATCCTAATTTTAACCCCAAATCCTAATCATAACCCTAACCTTAACCTTAATCCCAACCCCAAATCCTAACCCTAACCCCAAATCCTAACCCTAACCCCAACCATAACCCTAACCTTAACCCTAACCCCAACCACAAGGAACCCCAACGGGGTCTCGCAATAATAATTCAAATACACATGGTGGTACTTACCTGGCATCTGTGGGACATCGGGGATGGGACTCGGGAAGGACAGTGCACAACACGTCCCTGGCCTAGGCTAGGACGTGGATCTTTGTGGAAATCCTAACCCTAACCCTAACCCCTAACCCTAACCCTAACCCCAAATCATAACCCTAACCCATCCCCAAATCCTGGACTTGTGATTGGGCATGGGACACAAGCTCGGGTTTGATCACCCTGTGGCTGGCCACCTTTGATGAGGGTGTCTAGTGTTGAAAGGCCGAAACACCCCATGATTCAAAGGAACACTACTGATGATGTGTCCTAAAATTGACTGAGATACAATCCCCACGCCACGTTTAACATCAAAGGAGAATGGAAGGATAGTCCAAATACACGTTGGGGTGCTTGCTTGGCATCTGTGGAGCGTCGGGGATGGGGCTTGGGAAGGACAGTGCACAACACGGCCTTGGCCTAGGCCAGGACGTGGATCTTTGTGGTAAACCTAACCAGCCAGTGCCTCCCGGGTCCTGTCTGGATGTTGTGCGGTGCCAGCATGTATCCTCTGGTGTTCCTCCTGATGGGCATGTGCTAGTCAAGGCAAAATAAGCCACAAAATAAAGGGAAAACAAGAAATTGGCCGGGAAAGTCACTGGTATGCTTAAAGGGTGAAAGAAAATTAAAAACATAAATGTTTCAGGGAAATAAAAATAAGGGGAAAATGGTTATTACCTACTCATAAGAAAGTCCTAATTTGGGTTTATATTCATAAGAGAGTCCTAATATAAGAAAGTCCTAATTGGGGTTTAAAACCATAAATGTTTAAGGGAAATATCCTGTCAAGGCAAAACAAGCCACTAAGTTAAGGGAAAAATTGCTTAGTCATTCCCCAACCAGGAAGGGGAGGGGCCTCCCTAAGGAAAACAAGCCACAACAAGCCACAAGGTTGCACAGTGGAGACTATGCTAGGGAGAAGCAAAAATGTCAGCGGCCTCCAGCGGATTTCAGGAGCTACATGGTCAAGGGAAAGCAAGCCACACAGTAAGTCAAGGCAAAGACAAGTCACAGAGTCAAGGGTAAACAAGCCACAAAGACTGAGTAAAAGGAAAAAGAAGCCAAGGCAAAACTAGCCACAAGACTGAGTAAAAGGAAAAAAGCTACACAGAAGCCAAGGCAAAACAAGCCATGAAGCTGAGTAAAAGGAAAAAGAAGTCAAGGCAGGACAAGCCACAGAGTCAAAAGGAAAAAGAAGTCAAGGCAAAATAAGCCACAGAGTCAAAAGGAAAAAGAAGTCAAGGCAAAACTAGCCACAAGACTGAGTAAAAGGAAAAAAGCTACACGGAAGCCAAGGCAAAACAAGCCATGAAGTCAAGGGTAAACAAGCCATTTCTAGCTTAAGGCTAAAAAACAGGACAGCCACTGAATAACTGTCTTTTCTTTGTTTCGAGGATGTGGTTCTGCAGCTTTTGGAGGTCGGTCTGACACATAATGACTTTTTGGTTCTGACTGCTGTTTGCAGATTGGGGGAGCAGCAAGGGGTAAGCGATAAAAGTCTGTTTCTAGACTGAAGAGAGCTTTGATTTATTGTTTTCAACAAAATCCAGCACTAATCTTCCAAAAGTCAATTTTTAGACTGAAAAGGGCTCACTGCCATCTTGTGGCCAAACCATGTAATTGCATTTAAATATTATTTCTTCAAAAATAGAATATTGGCCACCAGCGTTTGTTTTCCAAAAGTCTACATCTAGACTAAACAAAACCCAAATATATGAACTCTAACCCTAACCCCAATTCTAACCTCAACCCCAAGAGGTACAAGCTGACTCCTAACCTTAATCCTAACCATAACCCCAATTCTAAATTCTAATCCTAACCCTAACCCCAAATCATAACCCTAACCCATCCCCAAATCCTGGACTTGTGATTGGGCATGGGACACAAGCTCGGGTTTGATCACCCTGTGGCTGGCCACCTTTGATGAGGGTGTCTAGTGTTGAAAGGCCGAAACACCCCATGATTCAAAGGAACACTACTGATGATGTGTCCTAAAATTGACTGAGATACAATCCCCACGCCACGTTTAACATCAAAGGAGAATGGAAGGATAGTCCAAATACACGTTGGGGTGCTTGCTTGGCATCTGTGGAGCGTCGGGGATGGGGCTTGGGAAGGACAGTGCACAACACGGCCTTGGCCTAGGCCAGGACGTGGATCTTTGTGGTAACCCTAACCCTGACCCTAACCCTAACCCTGACCCTGACCCTAACCCTAACCCTAACCCCAAGGAACCCCAACGGGGTCTCGGATTAATAATCCAAATACACATGGTGGTACTTACCTGGCATCTGTGGGACATCGGGGATGGGACTCGGGAAGGACAGTGCACAACACGTCCCTGGCCTAGGCTAGGACGTGGATCTTTGTGGAAACCCTAACCCTAACCCTAACCAAGCCAAATGTCAGATAAATTGTTTACTAATAAGAACAAACCTAAAGGATTATTGTGTCGCATTTTTGGACATAGTCCAACCTGCTCTTCTTGTGATCCTGAAAAAAAAAACTCAGCCATTTTTGTCATAACCTATTGATATAACAGTGTACAATGAGGAACAGAAACAGTAAGTTAGGGAAAGAAAAGAAAAAAGCAAGTCAGTGTGAAGCTACATGTGCTATAATAAGAATTGGCTGTTCCTATGACAACCCAAACGTCCAGTTTATGAAAACCTCGTATGGCGAGGATTGCTTAGCACAGTTTGATATATGAGTAAAGGACTTAGAATTCCCTGAGAAGGGCAGTTTTAGTCCCAAGCAGATAGAACAGTTAGAAGAAAAGTTGAAACAGAAGGAAAAAGAAGAGTCTGCAGATAATGTTAAGTTCTTAGGGGACTGGAGGGCGTTTTCTGCATGGAAAGAAGAAACACTTAAGAGAGAGTACAAAAGAGAGAAATGACAGGCAGGGCTCTCACCCTCTTCTCAGTGTTTGAAATTTCAGATGGACCCTGACCTGGAGTCTGCCCCACTACCCCGACACACACTGCCTCCTCGGCAAGGCGAAGCATCACTCCCACAAGCGCTTCACCCACAGAGAAGGGGAGAAGTCGAGACAAAGAAAAAAACTGAGCCTCTGGAATCTCTCCCAGCCTACCAGCCGCCTCCAGCATCAGCGCCTCTCACTTCTCCATCACACACGAGATCCGGTCTTGTATATGGTGACAGAAGAGACACCCTCCTGGACCTGACCATGTGCTCACCAGTGGGTCCACAAGGCTGTAACCTAAAGTCTGAAGTTCTTCATCTTCCAATGGTGGAAGTGGCTGGAGCTGACAGCATGTTTCTAGTCCACAGACCCTGGACGACAGCTGACATGAAGGAAAGCATGGCTTCTCTTCCCAACGTGAGAGAGGTAGGAGGAAAGAGATTTGGTAATGAATTGTTGATGTTTTGCAGAGAATTCCGACTGACCACCCATGAACTTCGCCGCCTGCTCATGACCAAGATGGGTATAGATTGGAACAAAGTTTCCAAAGGGTGGCCGGAAGCTGACCAGTGAATGACTACACCAGACTGGAGCGTGGCTGGCAATGGTGAGTACAGAGATACCATCACTGCTCTCTGTGCTCGTCTGGACAGTGCTTTTCCCTTGAACATAGACATTACTAAGATCAGTATGTGTAAGCAAGAAGATGGTGAAGTGGTGTCAGCGTTTCTTGCCCGTCTCACCACCACACACGAGAAACACAGTGGTCTGACCAGGCCCGTGACCCTGGCTGCAGTGGAGGGCACTCCTGAGCCTCACCAAGATCGAGCAGTACGCTGTGCATGCAGAAAGGCTGATGAAAGAAAAGGAGAAGACAAAGTCAACACAAAGAGACCAAGACCTACACGCCGCCACTCTCACTCTTCTCCAGACTGCTCAGCCTGGACCTAGAGGAAGAGGTTGAGGTAAGGGCCGAGGCAGGACGACCTGGGGTGACTCATCCTGGATAAAAGGAGCAATCTGCTACAACTGCAATCAGAAAGGACACATTGCTTGAGATTGTCTCCACAGTAGCAGCCAGAGGCCCTGTGAGGAGTACAGCAAAGCAGACTGACGGGCGGACTCCGGGAATGGGCCCCACACAGAGAACAGGGGAGGTAAAACATACACACCTGATGATACACATACACATAGACAGGAGCATTCACATAACATTAAACACATTAGTAGCAGCACCTGCATGCAACAGCAAGACTACACAGAAACGCCTGATACATCAGTCCAAATAGATACACCTGAAGTTGCATTAAGTTTGTTAAAATACACAACTACTCCCTTCTCTAAACTCCCTTGTATGCCCCTCACTGTATGTGGACATGTGTTAACCTTTTTAGTAGATTCTGGAGCAGAACACTCAGTGATGCAACATGGGATACTTCCAGTAGACCCACCGCTCAGCTCAAATTCTATTCAGACAATGGGCATCTCAGGACAACCTGTAACCGAAACTTTCTCAGTCAACCTCCCGTGTGAAGGCGAGGGAGGAATAGTTACGTCCCACTCATTTCTCATCTCACATACATGTCCAGTAAATTTGTTAGCACGTGATTTAATGTGAAAATTAGGAGTAAATCTCACGTCCACTCCAGATGGACTAACTATTGAAGTAAGTGAAATGTGCGGTGTGCAGTAAGGGTTTGGAAGCCCTCCGTATGTGTATGTCTGGCGGCTCTGCTCAGATCAACTCATGCAAACTCCAAAACACCTTGTACAGCTCGCACACTTGAACACCTCATCAGTTGACACAGATTATACGAAAGAGGAAGGTTTGCATTGTACAGCACGTGTTCACCAAGGGCAAGATGTAGAGTTTGAAAAGACTTGGTTTGCAGACCCCCATGCATGTGAAAGATTGACCCTCAAAACTACATATTGGTCTAAACATTATTGCACGGTGCAGGTCCATTTTACGCGTTGTCTGAACAACTGCATCAATGTTCATCGCAGTGTTCTCAAACATGTTATACGCGGCCTTGTGTCAGAAGACTCTGAGGTCGACTGCTGCCAACATGATTTCTTGACATCGTTAATTCTATACCCCATGTCTCATTAGCAAAGCCATGAGCTGCCCATTGGAAAGATGTGGGGAAGTGGGTCAGGAAGTGCGCAGCCAATGACAATGAATGGTCCCGAACAGAGGACCCTAGTGTGTTGTTTTGCCAAAGGCTTGGGGTCTACAAGCAAAGTCAGGCTGTGTGTGTGCATGTTAACCGTAACGTAATATTAGCCACTGATGACCAGGGTCCTGGGGACCCCGGCCATAGTGGCCCATTTGTCTCTGTTTCCACAGGCATAACTCCAGCAGAGGTGCACCCCAAATTGGCAGGAGTTCCAAATTCCGTTTGCGTGAAGGGTTAACATGATGTAGGCCTAATAAAGAATGTTGAACCAGTGGTGATCACCCCCAAATCAGATTTCAGGCCTAAACAGACCCAGTACCCACTCAAACCAGAAGCAATTGCAAGTATAAGACCGGTCTTTGATTCGTTGCTGAAGACAGATGTAATTGTCCTTTGCCAGGACTCTGCAGTGTGCACTCCTATTTTCCCAATTAAGAAGGCAAGAAAACCGTCCCAGCCCAATGAGTGGAGGTTTGTCCAAGATCTGCAAGCAGTCAATGCTGCAGTTGTCCCACGTGCACCTGATGTCCCTAAAGAGTGCTCTGCAGACCACACCCACTCTGGGACTGCCTGACCCCAATAAACCATTTGTTCAAACTGTAGATGAAAAGAAGGGTTTTATGACCTCTGTTCTTTTGCAGAAACACGGGGATAGATTGAGACCTGTAGCCTACTTCTCCAGCAGGCTGGATCCAGTGGTGGCTGGACTTCCTGTTTGCCTGCGTGCAGTTGCTGCAGCTGAAAAGGCGGTAACTGCCTCCAGAAATATTGTGGGGTATTCTAACCTCACCCTTTTGGTCCCACATGCTGTCTCCCTGCTTCTGTTGGAGAAAAAGATGTCACATTTGTCAGCACAGAGATGGTTAAAGTATAACATTGTCATACTTGATATGCCTAACATCATTGTGAAATGTTGTTCTGTTCTGAATTCTGCCTCTCTTCTCCCTACAGAGGACAATGGAGAGCCACATGACTCTCCATTGTGCACGATTTTGGCACCATTTGGAAACACAGAAATTTTCTCACTAGAACAGGATCTCCCATTGCACACCATAAACTGGTCTCTGAGTTGTTGGATGCTATTCTACTCCCTAGAGCCATTGCTGTAAGTGTGCTGCCCATACTAACAATACTGATCTTGTGTCTCAAGGGAATGCCAGGGCGGACGCACCAGCTAAGTGTGCAGCCTCAGCTTCCAGTTCACCCTCTAACCTTGCTTTTCCTCAGGTTTCTACCCCCTGTTTACAGCTAGCGGACCTTCAGAGCACTGCCACTCAGGACGAGAGATGAGTCTGGAAACAGGCAGGCTGTATCTTTGCAAACTTGGTCTGGGTTTGTCCCTCGGGCCGTCCCTGTCTACCAAAATACATGTTCCCTTTCTATGCAAAATTGGCACATGGGCTCACCCATGTGTCAAAATGGGGGATGGTAGCAGAAGTAACAAAAAGATGGTTCACAAATGGGTTTTCAAATTACGCCGTGAAATTTTGCAAGCAATGCTTGATATGTGCACAACATAATGCAGGTCAAGGTATCAAACTAACTCAAGCAGCACACCCAATACCAGACAAACCATTTGATCACTTCCAAATGGACTTTATTGAACTGACACCTAGTGAAGGGAAAAGGTATTGCCTGGTAATAGTTGACATGTTTTCAAAATTGGTTGAAGTATTCCCCACAGCTAAACAAGACTCAGAGGCGGTAGTCAAAGCACTCCTGAGAGATATACCTAGCAAAATCTCAAGTGACAGTGGAACACCGTTTGTTAATGCAGCTGTAACTGTCATAGTTTGTTTTGTTATTTTTTGTTTTCATTAAATATCATGTCTGTAATGTCCAAGAATATGTTTGTGTTTAATTTGATATTTACACTGGGTCATGTTGGGTCAGGCGATGTCAGGTGTTGCACACAGACATTATTAGGTGCCGTACCACTCACCTAGGTGATGGACTTGACTATGCTCGCGGCCATGCTACAAGCCGCGGGGTAGTTTGAAATGTTTGATGCTGTGTTTTAAGCTTTAAGTCTCATTCCCTCTTCAGTTATACGCAGCCAGCAAGGTATGTTTGTTTCTTTGTCTTTGCTGTTTTTGATTTATATTGCGTTGTATCTGGGTTTATGATTTCTCTACTGATTTTGTGTTGTGTTGTGTTGTGTTGTGTTTGTACTGTCAGTTTGACGGTGGATGAAAGATGAACGAAGTGGATTCTATGGATTACGTTATTAAAAGATTGATCATCCATCAGTAACTAAAACTTGGCTCAAGCGTGATTCCTGGAGGGCATGATAGTCAAACTCGACCTGCAAGCAAGTCCAGGCAGATCTGCAGCCAATTCAACCTGCTCTGTCTGCAGCAGTGGTTACGTTAGACTTTTTCATTGTCCGTCATTTTGACAGACAGGGTCGTAAAAATTCCGTCATTGTCCATTATTATCTGTCATTTTATTTTAACTTTTAAATGACAATGAATATAGGCAATAAATGCTATATATTTAATAACTTGTGTTTTCATGGACTCATTTTCATTTAAAAATTAATTCACAGAACAAGCTTGTATTATTTAATCATTTATTTATGCATTTATGATGCAAAAAGATGAACAGAGATTCTGACGTTCGGTCACTCGTGAACCCATTTTCCCTCCGCTAAAAACATTGCGGCTGTTGTGCCTTAATGGGCATATGAACAATGTTATTTTACAACGTAGCAAGACAATTGCAGTTAAAATATGAACAGTCCACTACAACGATTTAAGTGACAATCTAATTTGACCTGTTTGCGTGAGCTCAAACCTTCCTTCTGGCCCGCATGGATTTAAATTGGGAGCTCGCTTGTGCATAATCAAAGTCGTCAATGGAGACTGCTGCCGAGGCAATTGTCATTAAATTTTGCGTCTTTGCCTCAGACAGACGACTTCTCATTGACGTTTTAATTTTATTCTGAAGGCTGAACCCGCGCTCTGCTGCGACACTGGAGACTGGAATAACCAGCGCCACTTCAGCCAAAGTTCTGAAGTCGGGAAACATTTCTCCCAGGGAAGTGATCAGAAGCCGGCAAGAGCCTCTGAAAGTTGGATTTCCCGACGCTGCTAGTACTCTCTTCATAGGGAGGAAATCCTGCAGCATGCGGTCTTTCTGCACCAGTGGTGCAGCTGCACCCCGCGTCTCGGCTCGGCGGAGCCTGGAACCTGACACGGAAGGTCTTAAATAAAACGAAGTTATGTTTAAATGTTAGTTTGTCTACCCGTGCTCTCATTAAAATGATAGTTTAGCAGATATTCGAGCAGTGATGTTCCTAAGCTTCCTAAGCTTGCTGGGGAAGAATACAATAAATCGACATTTGTTTCATTTTAAAAACAAGAAAACAACTAGCCTAAATGAGTGCTATTGCATTAAGACGTACAGGCAGGGAAACGACACAAACAACCCAATGCATCTCTTTTTTTAATAGCAAAAATGACGTGTCTTCTGCAGAGAAGGGAAACATTAATCCATCTCACTGTGCTAGTGGTTAGAAAAGTCAGAGCGCGGTCAGGAGTGCGATGGGGGGAACAGCCTTGCGCAGTGGCTACAGTGTATACATGAGTAGCCTATGCACTGAACATCAAGACTCGCCGCAACGTCGGCTCAGATTGAAAGTGACGGCAGTGAAGACTATGTATACTGTATGTAAGAAAACTCTGCCACAACTTGCCAATCATTTCAATTATATGTTTCATTATGTTTTATTATTGTTATTATTAGGCTATTATTGTTATTGGTAATGGTAAACATCCGTCAAAATGACCGACGGCCTTCAGATTTTTCCGTCATAGCTAAAAAAAATCTGTCAATGACGGACAATTGTCGGTTAACGCGACCTATGGTCTGCAGCCTCCTTTAATCCCCAAGCACGGCCTGCATGAAGTTGTGTGGGCAAACGTTCACTCATCTGAACTACCTGAGCTCGTCTGTGACTTTCGAAACGCACTTATTACCGTACGGACTGGAGTCATTGGATTTTCGCGGACTTAAAACGGGCTCAGACGTGTACTACGAAAGAAAAAGAAATGTCGAACTGCTCAACCTGCGTGTGCCAGAGGACGCAAACAGATAAGCTAATCATTTAAGACTCTTTTTGCATTTGACTGAAGGTTCCTTAAACGTGATATATGCTTAATGACTCGATTTAGAGTGTTTTCTTGGTTAAAATACAGTCTGTGGACAATATTGTGTTACTGACGGACAATTTGCACACCAGTAAGCTTAATTTCCTCTGAAAGTGAATGCATTATTTTATATTGTGAAAGTAAATGCGTGGTTTATATTGTGAAAGTTTGCTTTGCACCTAGTAAACGCCTAATTTGCACAGAAAAGTGATCTTTTTACATGAAAGTATTGCACATTTATGGTAATTTGCATTTGAATTTGCACATTTAAGAAGCAAAGTTATTATTATTTTTTAACCTTTGGTTGACCATTTCATAGCTTACCCCTTGTGTATTGCTCATGCATATGCTTAAGCTTATGCTTAAGTCCTGCATAGTGTGTATGTACACTTCTTTGAGGGACAGTGGCGGAATTTGGTTATTTTATGATCACATTTTTATCTTGTCTTCACTAAGGCTTACTTCACCTAGTGCTTAATTATATATCGAACACAATTCTTTAAAATGTTTGAACCAAGTAAAGAAGTTGAACTACCTAAAGAGCAAGCTGGAGAGTCACAGCAGGAAAATGAGTCTAATGCTCAGAAAGCCGTACACTCTGAGAAGCCTCTCAGGAGCGATAGAGCCCGTACGCTGACAGAAAAGGGCAGGGAATTGCAGAGTGGAAAACTAAAAACATTGCTTCTTCGCTTTGAGGATGCTTATGACTGCTGGAAGGTTCTTGCTAAAGTAGTGAAAAAATCAGTCACAAGGAATGATCCAAATGACATTCTACGAGATAATGTTATTCATATGCAGAAGAAGCAAGAAGAACTGTACAATCTTTATGAAACATACAGGGCCATTGATATTCCACCTCATGCTATGCGTTGCAAGCTGGATAAGAGCATAGCAATTACACAGACTGTAAGACAAAATGCTGCAGCTCAAATGCAAGGAGCACTCAAACAGATCATTTGGCCTGATGCTGACTCTGTTTTTGCCTCAACTGCCTCCAGAATCTCACCTCCTGTATACAATGGCTGTGATGGTAATTCCATTCATTCTTGTGCATCAGTAAAACGTCAAGAAGCTGCTGCTGAGTATGCTCACACTAGGGCAGTACTAAAAATAATGGCTGAACAAGAGCATTGCCAGGAGGAGCTACAAGCACTTGATGCAGAGAATAAGAAGATAGCAGCAGAACAAGAAGCAGCAGCAAAGTTCCGTCACCTTGAAGAAGAGAGAGAAGAAATTGAACTCAAGATTGAGAAGCAAAAACGAGAGGAAGCACTCTTAAAGAAGCAAGAAGAGGAGAGAGTGGCCAGAAGGCAGTCTGTAGAGACCCTGAAAAGACAGATTGAACGTTTAGAAAAGTTAAAATCTCTGAACGCCGCCAAAGCAAGGCTTCAGGTGTATGACGAAGGTGATGCTGACTTGCAACAAGTCCTTGTACCTGAGCCTCTAGATGTTAAGCATACAAGTAACAAAATTGCTAGATCAGAGTTACAGCTACAGCCTGTGAGTGATGTGCCTTCTAGAAGCATTCAGACAGATAACTCAGATCTGGTCAATCTTTTGGCTGAAGCCATCTCTGTGCACAGGCTACCTACTCCAGAGCCCACCATCTTTTGTGGTGATCCACTTAAGTTCAGCCATTGGAAGTCTTCATTTCAAATGCTAATAGAACGAAAGAACATACCAACTTCTGAGAAAATGTTCTTTCTTCAAAGATATGTGGGAGGCACTGTCAGCGAAGCCCTGGAGGGTAACTTTCTGCTTAACTCAAAGGACTCTTACAGTTCAGCCTGGGAACTGCTCAATGATCGATATGGTCAGCCATTTGTCATTGCTAAAGCATTTAGAGACAAGCTGTATGCCTGGCCAAAAATAAGCAATAAAGACAGCAGAGAATTAAGAAGATTTGTGGACTTTTTCCGCAGCTGTAATTGTGCTATGGACGAGAATGAGAACCTACATGTACTTAATGATGCAATGGAAAATCAAAGACTTGCTGCCAAGTTGCCTGATTGGCTGAGCCTGAGATGGAATCGGAAAGCCACACAGTACCAGCTACAGCATGGCAGCTTTCCCAATTTAAGTTACTTTATTACGTTTCTTTCAATGGAGGCTGCTATAGCTTGCAACCCAATAACATCCCATGAAGCATTGCGGCCCTGTGAGACTGATAAGGCTAAGAATAAGAATACAAGTACAGCCGTTTCCAACACTCAAACCTTCAGTGCAAAGACCTTTAACACCAGTACAAATGAAGGGGGGTCAACCACATGTGTTCTTTGTAAGAGAACTGGTCATAGCCTACAGAAGTGCCAAACTTTCTTAGAAAGGCCACTTGCTGGCAGAATAAAATTCGTTCAGAACAAAAGGCTGTGCTTTGGCTGTTTAAACCCTGGTCATCAGTCCAAGAGTTGTCCCAGAAGGATATTTTGTGATGTTTGTTCAAGACACCACCCTACCTCTTTACATGAAGATCGCCCACAACAACAAAGACAACAGTTTGAGGTGGTAAATTCCAGTGAAGAACAGTTGATCTCAACACCACAAGATGACATTGCAGAAGCCACATCTAACAGGGTTATGCAGGATGACCATAGCATGCAGACGTCAGCAATAGTACCCGTGTATGTGTCATATGGCTCAGATAAGGAACTCCTTGTTTATGCGTTGTTAGACTCACAGAGTGATTCTTCCTTTATCTTAGAAGAAGTGGCTGATGCACTGGAGCTGGAAGGCGAACCAGTAAAGCTTAAAGGAACAGTCCACCGTATTTCCATAATGAAATATGCTCTTATCTGAATTGAGACGAGCTGCTCCGTACCTATCCGAGCTTCGGCAGCACATTGATATCTGAGCTCCGTATCAATGCGCTGCCGAAGCGCGCAGAAGGTGTTAGTACGCCTGTCATTATAGTGCGGACTTTCCATAGCATAGAAAATCGCTACGTTTCAATTTGTGTAACTGAACTTTTTTCATATCACTGCTCATATAAACCTATGTAAACAGGAAAAACGCGGAAGAGTTTGGTCGCATCTAACTACAGCCCCAAAAAATACCATTGGCCATACTAAGCCTAGCTACATTGCTAACAGGAGTGACAGCGCGTCTGACTGCGTCTGACTGACTGGGAGGTCGCGCAAAGCTCGGATAGGTACGGAGCAGCTCGTCTCAATTCAGATAAGAGCATATTTCATTATGGAAATACGGTGGACTGTTCCTTTAAGCTGTCAACAATGTCATCAAGAGGAACCATCGTATCTTGTAAGAAGCTTAAGGGACTGCAGATAAGGGGGCTGTCTTCATCCAAAAAGATCACAGTGCCAACAGCTTATACTCGTGAGTTCATTCCGGCCAATCGATCACATATTCCAACTCCAGAGACTGCAAGAGCATGGCCGCATTTGAAACATCTTGCGCCACACATTTCTCCACAAAGGAAGTGCGAGATTGGCCTATTGATAGGGTATAATTGCCCACAAGCCTTAATGCCAAGGGAAGTAGTATGTGGAGAAGGAGATCAACCCTTGGCTCAGAGAACAGACCTAGGTTGGAGTATAGTGAGCTATGTCCAACATTCTGAGCATGGCTGTGACACAATTGGAGTGAGTCATCGCATTATAGTGAAGCAAGTAATCCCTCAACCCAAACCATCAGCTCATCTAAAAGGACAGTTACAGCAACCAGTTCAGCTTAAAACTGAAGTTTACTTTGTTCTCAAGACTCAGGTCAAGGAAATGGTCACTCCTGAAGATGTCATGAAAGTGCTGGAAGCCGATTTCAGTGAACAAGTAGATGTAACATTTTCCCAGGAAGATTTTCTGTTTCTGACTAAGCTGAAGGATGGAGTAAGACAAAAGCCGGATGGACATCTTGAAATGCCCCTTCCATTCAAACAAGAAAGACCAAAGCTGCCTAACAATATGTCCTGTGCTGTCCAGCGTTTGATGTGTTTAGGCAAAAGACTGAGGAAGGATCAGCAATATTGCTCCGAGTACATTAACTTTATGGAAGATCTCATTAGTCATGGCGATGCAGAAAAGGTCCCAAAAGAGGAAGTAAACAATGATCCAGCTTGGTACATTCCCCATCATGGTGTCTATCACCCTAAAAAGCCTGGAAAAATATGTGTTGTCTTTGATTGCTCTGTTAGATTCCAAGATGTATCTTTAAATGACCACCTTCTCACTGGGCCAGAACTTACAAATACCTTGCTGGGAGTCCTTTGCAGGTTCCGCAAGGGCCCTATTGCCATCACATGTGATATAGAACGAATGTTCCATCAATTCCACTTGAAATCTGACGACAGAGACTACTTGAGATTCCTTTGGTGGAAGAATGGCAACCTTCAGTCTCCTCCATCAATCTTTCGAATGAAAGTCCACCTCTTTGGGGCAGCCT
Organism: Neoarius graeffei; assembly: GCF_027579695.1. Classification (NCBI taxonomy): domain Eukaryota; kingdom Metazoa; phylum Chordata; class Actinopteri; order Siluriformes; family Ariidae; genus Neoarius; species Neoarius graeffei. The sequence continues at coordinate 116,734,875 of NC_083572.1, read as the reverse complement.
CTTCACCTGGCTGTGCCAACTTTGGCCTTCAACACCTAGCCCTTAAAGCCCAGGGTCAGTTTGACCAGAACACAATTAAGTTTGTCAAGAGAAACTTTTATGTAGATGACGGGCTCATTAGTGTAACCTCTGATACTGAAGCAATCCGACTCATTAAGGAGGCAAAGGAGTTGTGTAGTACAGGCAAGCTGCATTTGCACAAGTTCACTTCTAACAGTATGGAAGTCCTGAAGTCAATCCCAGAGGACTGTGCCCCAAGCATTAAGAATGTTGACATGAACTTTGGAGAGTTACACATGGAACGAGTTCTTGGCGTGCAGTGATGCGTATCTTCTGATGACTTCCAGTTCAGGGTTACAGTCAAGGAACACCCAATGACCAGAAGGGGAGTGTTGGCCACTGTCGCTTCCATCTACGACCCATTGGGGTTTTTAGCACCTTTCATTCTCTGTGGAAAGCAGATCCTACAACAACTCTGCCGAGATAAAGTGAGTTGGGATGAGCCACTCCCAGAAGAGCTTGGAACACTGTGGACATTATGGTTACAAGATCTTCCAAACCTCTGCTGTGTAAAAATCAAACGCAGCTTTGTCCCAGCAGACTTTAAAGATGTACAGCACTATGAGCTCCATCACTTCGCAGATGCTAGCGTCACAGGTTACGGAGCATGTACCTACTTGAGAGTAACCAATGTCAAAGGAGAAATATAAAGGTGAATGACATTGTTATCTTACAAGAGGATGGCTCTCCTCGGAATCAATGGAAATTGGCTAAAGTAGCTGAGGTTTATCCCAGCACTGATGGGAGAGTCAGAAGGGTTAAACTGTTGGTAGGAGATTCCACCTTGAACCATGAGGGAAGACGTAATTCTAAACCCCTTTATCTTGATAGACCTGTGCACAAGGTAGTTGTTTTAATTGAAGCAGAATAATTGAGTTTCATATTAAATGCTTGTTTTTTTTAATGTTAAGTGTGAAATCAACTAATATGTGATTTGGTGGGAGTGTAACTGTCATAGTTTGTTTTGTTATTTTTTTGTTTTCATTAAATATCATGTCTGTAATGTCCAAGAAAATGTTTGTGTTTAATTTGATATTTACACTGGGTCATGTTGGGTCAGGCGATGTCAGGTGTTGCACACGGACATTATTAGGTGCCGTACCACTCACCTAGATGATGGACTTGACTATGCTCGCGGCCATGCTACAAGCCGCGGGCTAGTTTGAAATGTTTGATGCTGTGTTTTAAACTTTAAGTCTCATTCCCTCTTCAGTTATACGCAGCCAGCGAGGTATGTTTGTTTCTTTGTCTTTGCTGTTTTTGATTTATATTGCATTGTATCTGGGTTTATGATTTCTCTACTGATTTTGTGTTGTGTTGTGTTTGTACTGTCAGTTTGACAGTGGATGAAAGATGAACGAAGTGGATTCTATGGATTACGTTATTAAAAGATTGATCATCCATCAGTAACTAAAACTTGGCTCAAGCGTGATTCCTGGAGGGCATGATAGCAGCCCTAAAGAAAATAGGAGCATTCCTAGGGATAGACCTGAAACAACATTGTGCCTACCATCCTGCCAGTGCGGGAGCAGTAGAGAGGGAAAATGGGTCCCTTAAAAATAAACTAAGCAAAGCTTGTGCAGAAACAGGGCTAGGATGGACAAAGGTCCTCCCTGTAGTACTCACACAAATGAGGATGCAAACTAGGTCTAAACATGGGTTAAGCCCATTCGAAATTCTGTTTGGACGAGTACCCAACACAGGGATAGGGCCAGCCCAATGAACACTGCCGAACACCAGACTGTGTGACGATGCAATGTTAAATTACTGTGCAACGCTGTCCCCTGCTTTGAAATCTATCTACAAACAGGTAAAAGAAGCACTTCCCAAGCCCGCTGAGGGACCTCTGCACGATCTACAACCAGGGGATTGGATAGTAGTGACAGACTTCCGACGAACCAAGTGGAACAAGCCACGGTGGAATAGCCCATTCCAGGTCCTGCTCACGACCCCAATGGCAATGAAGGTCACAGGCAGAGTGATGTGGATCCACGCTAGCCACTGCAGGAGGGTTCCTGAACCAGCTGAGCAGGAGGAAGAGGAAGGCCTAAGTGACCAGACGCTGACTAAAGCTCATGAGGAAGAAAGGCATCACTACATGGAACAGTGCAAGTATCACATCAATCACGCACGCACCCTCAATAGGGAAGAGTATTTCAGTGTCTAGCCGATAGATAAGTCTTAGGGTTTCGAGTTTCCTCCAAGTCCCAGTGAGGTGGGACGAGGGCTAATAGGGCGTGCCCGCCCTCTGAGCACCAAAAAACGTCAAGAAGGGCAAGGGTTAACTCAGAGACATAGTTAACATAAAATGAAGGGGGTAAATCATTATAAGCAAGGTCCAGTCATGGGCCTGAGCATCCTGATCCTGCTGGGGCTCACGGGAGGATTCGTGTGGTGGTCGATACAGGGAACCCAGGCTGACACAGAGTCGAAGACAGTTGGTTTAGTGGATTGAAGACTCTGATTCTATCCACCATACTGGTCCTAGGTTTAGTGATTGTGATGCTATGTTTGCTCCCTGTTTTCTGTCAATGTTGTATGTCTGTGTTTCAGAGGCAGCTGACAAATATTGGTTACCAGATGGTGAAAATAGACCCAAACGACTTGCCTGACTGGCCTCCAAACCCACACGAAGACTATAACCCACCGTTTGATGACGTCAGCACAGCTGATATGAAATTAGCCCTAACTTAAAACACACTCATTTGTGGTTGCTTTTCTGTTCTATTGTTTCCTGATCTATGTATATAGCTTGCTAGCATTAACTTAAGACATCTATGTCTTACAAAACAGCCTTTGCATTATCCCTGTACACTTAATGATGTGTTAAGTCGAAACTCTCTGGGAACTCTTACCACTGAAATTGTGTACATTTCTTTCTTTAGCAATTATTATCCTGTAGGATAAAAAGGGGGGAAATGTGAGAAAAATTTAGTGGATGAACATTCCTACTCTCTATGTTTCTGTGTGTTGAGCTCAAGTGGCCTAGTGTACTGAGAAATATGTTTTTCCCATGTTGTAATCGCCTTTCTGTGGCCTTGGTGGTGATAAGCAGGATGCCTGAGTTCTCCCTAACTATGCATCCTCCTACACATACCAGAGCATGCCAGGTGCACGCTTTAACAAAGCTTCCTAGAAAATCTTGAGCCAATCAAATGAAGATGCAAGCAGTAAGCGAATGCCTTTAGAGTATAATAGATAACAGCCACTAAAACACAACTCAGAGCGCGCACATACTCTCAGCATCACTGAAGTGGTGTCTTCTCTTTCCTTTCCTATTTTATATATCTTTTATATGATCTACTATAATAAATAACTGAAAAGACAACTGCTAAGCGTTCTGAAGTGTTTATTAGAAGTTTCCATTACAACACTTATAGTAATGCTTTTATGGCTGAGGACTACAGCTGACTTGCTAACTTTAGGACTGCAAGTTGTCATGAAGTTTTGCACTCATGTTTCCATCAATGAAGAGTTATAACATCAACAAAACAGACTTCATATTAAAACTGTTAAAATCACGTTGTCTTATCACCCAAACGAGGATGGGTTCCCTTTTGAGTCTGCTTCCTCTCACGGTTTCTTTCTCATGTCATCTGAGGGAGTTTTTCCTTGCCACGGTTGCCACAGGCTTCATTATTGGGGATAAAATTCTCATGTTTCAAGTCATTAAAATTCTGTAAAGCTGCTTTACGACAATGTCTGTTGTTAAAGGCACTATAAAAAATAAACTGGACAAGCTTGAATGTTTTGCTGAATATTTTGAATGCTTCTTTCGATTACGTTCATTATGTCTTATATTGAATATTGTTAGTTTTTTTCTTTTTTATCAGACATCTAATTTTTTAGGTTTGTTTACCTGACATGTTTCGACGTATGACTGTCGTCTTCCTCAGAGTGTCACCGGATGTTATTGGTGACGCATCTTTTATCAGCTGATGTTTCCGAAGGCGTGGCCTTCCTGTCTGGATTGACAGGTCGGTCACGCCTTCTACTGTCCGAACTGGACTTCCGAACACCCCATAATGCACAAAATATCAGTAGTCAGAACATTGCATGAACGCGCAGCAATAATTACAGATCCACAGGACAAAGAACAGGAGGAACAACATATACAACACGCACTGAAGGCATGTCAATATCCACAATGGGCAATATCCAAAGGGGCGGAACAGGTCAAAAACAATAAAACACAGAAGAAAGAGAAAAAACAAACCAACAAACAAGAACACAGGGGAGTAGTGACATTACCATACATCAGAGGAATAACGGAACGCATTCAAAGAGCAATGAGGAAATACAACATTAACACACCTGTCAAACCACACACAACTATCTGTCAGATCCTGGTTCATCCCAAAGACAGAATACATCCGGAAAACAGATGCAACACCATATATGAGATTCCATGCCAATTATGCAATAAAACTTACATCGGGGAGACAGGAAGGAGTTTCAACACAAGAAAAAATGAACATAAGAAAGATTGCGAAAAGGAGACAGCTACAAGACAAACCCGAACAATAAAAGAAAAGGCACAACAGGAAAATTATAAGTCAGCCATAACAGATCATTGCAAAAGGGAAAATCATGTTATGGACTGGGGGAATGCCAGAGTCATCCGCACAGAAGATAATAAACATCAGCGCTGGATCAGGGAGGCCATAGAGATCCGTAAGCGAAGCCCGAGGACCATCAACCGAGATGAGGGAGCATACATGCTCTCCCATACCTGGAGTGCCATCTTGCAGGGGACGAACTGACAGTAGAAGGTGTGACCGACCTGTCAATCCAGACAGGAAGGCCACGCCTTCGGAAACATCAGCTGATAAAAGATGCGTCACCAATAACATCCGGTGACACTCTGAGGAAGACGACAGTCGTACGTCGAAACATGTCAGGTAAACAAACCTAAAAAATTAGATGTCTGATAAAAAAGAAAAAAACTAACAATTTTGAATGCTTATACACGTTAGATATGTACAATTACAATTGTTGAGACAATGCAATTGCAGAAATTCAAAGGTATATTTTTGATTACATGCGGCTCCCAAACTGTTTCAGAGATTGTCCTGTGCAACACAATGGCCCCGCAGGGAACTGTCTTGTCACCTTTTTTGCTTACCCTGTACACATCTGACTTTCAATGCAGCTCAAACACCTGTTTTCTTCAGAAATTTTATGATGACTCTGCTGTTGTGGGCTGCATTAAGGGAGGTTGTGAGGGGGAATACAAGGGCATAATAAGGGATTTTGTGGACTGGAGCAAGTACAACCACCTGAGGCTAATGGACTCAAGGCAACGGTTAAAAGCGAGAACAAATGGTCATAATAAATGTGAATATTGAAGGGAAAGGGATCTCACGCGTAGATTATACAAAATCATTAGGTGTTTATATAGATTGTTACGTGCGGCTCAAAGACGTAACAAAAACAAACAAACACCAAATTCAAAAATACCACGAGTCTTTTACTAAAACACTTGCAAGTTGACAATCACAGAAAACCCAACACACACAACAAGTGGCAAAATGTGAAGCCTAATGCTCACGGGTAACTAACAACTGAGGGAAGTCCAATAGATAAGGGCGCAGATGAGCTCATCCCGCCAGATGGCAATCAGGCAATCAGCGCAGCCACGCCCAGGAGCACTCCCAGTAGTCACCATGGACCGTATGGTCGTCACACGCCCCCCCTTTTTCAAAAAACGCAGAGCCCTCTGGATCGTAGGTTTTTTTTTTCCAATTTCCTAAAACAAAAAAAACAGAAAGAGCGCAAAAACGGCAGTAGATCATGCACGGGATAACGCATCGGCCACAATGTTTTCAGACCCTTTAATATGTCTTATGTCCAAGCAGTATGACTGTAAAAACAGAGACCACTGCACTAAACGCTGATTTGGACACTTCAGTGAATTTAAGAAGACTAAAGGGTTATGATCTGAATAAACGGTCAAAGCTACTGCAGAATTGATGTAAACGGAAAAATGTTGCAAAGCCCATATTAACGCCAGTGTCTCTTTCTCAACCACAGAATAGTGAAGCTGGTAAGAACAGAATATTTTTCGAAAAGAAACACACAGGATGGTAAATGCCATGCTCATCAACCTGCATCAGAACAGCACCTGCTCCGACGTTGCTGGCATCAACCTGTAATACAAAAGGCTTATCAAAACATGGGGCAGACAGAACAGGAGCAGAACACAGAATTGACTTGACGTTTTCAAAAGCCATTTGACAGCCAAAAGTCCACACATTTTTCTCCATCCCTCAAAAGATTAGTCAATGGTGCTACCACAGTAGCAAAATTCTTACAAAAACATCTATAAAACCCCACTAAACCCAGAAATCTCCGCAAATCTTTTTTTGTAACTGGAGGTGGATACTGTTGAATAGCCATAATTTTAGCATCAATAGGGCACACCTCACCCTTACCAACAACTTTGCCGTGGTAAGTCACGGTCCCTCTAGCAAATTCACATTTAGACAGGTTCACCATCAACTGCGCCTCAATCAAGCGATCAAACACTAATTTGAGCCTCTGCAGATGTGATTCCCAAGTGTCACTAACCAAAATTAAATTGTCCAAATAAACGGCACAGCCCTCTAACCCCGAAATTACCTGATTCATAAGTCGCTGAAAAGTGGCGGGCGCATTTCTCAGACCGAAGCTCATAACGGTGTAAGAATATAATCCAAACAGGGTGATAAAGGATGATATTTCCCTGGCCCTTGATGTCAACGGCACCTGCCAATATCCCTTCAAGAGATCAAGTTTCGTTACGAACCTGGCAGAGCCCACCGAATCCACACAATCTTCAATGCGAGGCAAAGGAAAGCTATCTCCTTTGGTGACACTATTCACTTTTCTAAAGTCTGTACAGAATCTAACCGTTTTGTCGGGCTTCTCTACCAAGATGCACAGAGACGCCCACTCCAAAAAAGAAGGTACAGCAAGGTTATTATCAATCAGGTATTTAATTTCAGTTTTCAAGACTTTACGTTTTTCTGGTGACACTCTATAAAAACGTTGTCTAATTGTGGCAGAATCAGTAACATCAATATCATGCTCTATCCAGGTAGTTCGGGACGGAGTGTCTCCAAACAGGTTGGGATATTTACGTATCAGATGGATTAACTCCCCCCGTTGGGGTTCAGGTATGTACGCAAATATCCCCTCCAACTGCGACAAGCACTCAGTTCTTCAAACGCCCATGGAGAATGCCATCGTTTGGATCGACAATTTCATCACCAGTTTCTCCAACAAAAACAGGAGCAGAGGTTAAGACTGGCTTGGTACACATAGACTCATAATAAGGCTTCATCAAATTTACATGATACAACGTAGATTTTTTTTCTACGAAATGGGGTGGACACCAAATAATTCTTGTCAGAAACCTTACGAATAACTGAATATGGGCCATCAAATTTCGACTCAAATGGTGACCCCACTAACTGACGAAGCACCAACACTTGATCCCCAGCTTCAAAAGAACAACGCTCTACAGCTCGATCATACAAGCTTTTCATTTTCTTTTGTGCGCTCTCCAGATTTGTTCTTGCTATATCCCGGGCCCTAGACAACCTGTCCTTAAACCCAAGCACATAACCTTCAACATTAGTGGGCGGTACAACAGGTTTACCTACATCCCCCAAAACTGACAAAAGTCCCCGCACCTTGTGCCCGAACACCAAATCATTCGGGCTGAACCCAGTGCTCTCCTGCACAACTTCACGAGCAGCCAGCATGAGCCATGGTAGTGACTCCTCCCAGTCTGCATCCAGCTGCACACAGTAGGCACGGAGAAGAGATTTCATAGACTGATGAAATCTTTCAACGGACCCCTGTGACTGGGCATGATATGCTGTGGATGTAAGGTGTTCTATGCACAGTTGTTTTAGGACATCAGCAAACACACGGGAAGTAATATTAGACCCGCGGTCACTTTGCACAAATCTTGGAATGCCAAAAACAGACAAACTGAATTAAAGCCCATAGTACCACTTTCATAGAGATAGTACGTAAAGGAAAAGCAAAAGGATAACGAGTGTTCAAGCACATTAGCGTAAAAATATAATTACTACTATTCTTCGACCTAGGCAGTGGGCCTACACAATCAATAACAATGTGCTCAAAAGGTTCCCCAACAGCTACAATTGGGCGCAAAGGCACGGATTTGAGCGTTTGATTTGACTTACTAGTAATCTGACAGGTATGGCATGTCTTTATATACGCAGACACATCCCTTTTTACACGCAGCCAAAAAAAAAAAGTTCTAAGAACTCGATCATACGTCTTCTTCACACCCCCATGACCACACTGGTCATGTGCAACCTGCAATATAGAATTTCAAAATTGAGCCAGAACTACCACCTGGACATAGGCATCCCCCACAAACACCTCCCCTTGTGGTACCCACTTACAGAAGAGAACCCCATTATCCAGGAAGTACCCCCCTCGCTGCTCCCAATGCATCTGCAGGGGACAACACGTTCTTCAACAAATCAGACAACCCTGGATCACCAGCCTGTGCATTGTGCAACTCCTCCCCTGACAAAGGAAAGGGCAGGTTAGACAAATCAGGAACACCCAGCACAGACCCCAAACTTTCTCTCTGCACAGCCGTCGGCACCACATGATGACCAGTGCTGCTCATCGACCTTGTCACTGCACAGGCTGGGCTCTCCCCCTCATTACTAGGAGCACAAACAGGTGCACCAGGGGAATCAGACACAATAGGTGAAGGAACGTCACCCCAAACACGGTGCCCCGCAATTGCATTGCCTAAAATAATATGGACTCCATCCACAGGAAGGGCCAGACGAACCCCAAGGACAATTTCCCCCTGCACAAAATCAGACTGGATATTAATTCGGTGAAGGGGAACAGAAACTGTATTCAAACCAATTCCACGAATTAAAACATTATTACCAGTATATGACTGTTCAGAAAAAGGTAGCACAGACTGTAAAATAAACGAATCTACAGCACCTGTGTCCTGCAGAATTTTCACCGGAACACTGTTCTGACCTGGGAAAAAAACAAAGCCATCTGTAATAAAGGGCAAATAGGACATTAAACAATCTTTTGCAAAATCTCTGTCACCCCCCGAGCTCCGTACACACAACTCAATAGAATGCAAAGACCTAGCTAGTGCATTTGATTTAACATATTTATAAGTCGAGCGTGATAATCTATTTTTTAAGGCGGGGCAATCCACCTTCCAGTGCCCAATGTCGCGACAGTAACTGCATACTAAATCCGTGGCCTGACTCGGCAACGACGTCAAAGGCCCCGGCAATGGTCTACTCGCCCCCTGGGCTGCATTTAACCCAAGCTTACCAACATCATGAGAACTACTTTTATGCATTAATGCAAATTCATCAGCCAGTTCCGCCGCCTTTTCAGGAGTTTTAGCTTTATGCTCAGAAATAAAGATAGCTACACATTCAGGCACAGAAGATTTAAACTGTTCAACTATCATCAAATCAGACAAATCATCAAATGTTTTAATGTCCCCGGCAGAGCACCATCGAGTGAAATACTTGCGCAAATCTCTCGCAAACTCCAAATGCGTTTGTCCTAATTATTTTCTTGCTTGCCGAAATCTCAGGCGATACGCCTCAGGCACAAGCTCATATGCTCGCAAAACAGCTGCTTTAACCTTAGAGTAGTCTTTTGCATCCTCCGAGGACAAAGAGGAGTAAGCCTCCTGTGCTTTCCCCTGTAACACACACTGTAGTAACAAACACCTGTGCTCATCGGACCACTTCCTGGTGTCCGCAACACGTTGAAACAAAGTAAAAAATACATCAGGGTCCTTATCATTAAACTGAGGAATCAACCGCAAACTAGATGACAACTCTTTTGAATCCTCTACACCCAGTTTACTATCCTTGATTAAATCAAGCTTTCGATATTCCAGATCTAACTTCGCCTTTTCCAAAGCAATATGGTTAGTTTCTGAAGCTTGTCTCAATTTTTACTGTTCTATCTCCAACAACAGCAATTCTTTCCTCTGCTCGAACGTCAATATTTCACCTCCAGGTGGCGTCCCCGGAGTAGGGATGGCGAAAACTAAAAAAAATCTTGACCGACCACCGAGCCTCATTAGCCGGTTAAAGTCGGTTAACCTATGAGTTTAAACAGGGATGCAAACGGCGCGCCTTTTTCACAGCTCGTGCAGATCCGATTTTTTTTTTTTTAGGGGGGGCGTTGGAGTGTCTGAATAATTTCATCAGAGTAAATTCTGTATTAAAATTACTACATAAGCAAATGCCGTTACAGTCCATGAAAAAGCCGTGAAAAAGTCGGCATCTGCGCCTTTAGTTTGTGTGGAGAGATATGATCTGCAATAACATGCATTGTTGGCTACAGACCGAAACATACTTTCAGAATGCACTGGCCAAGGCAGGACTAAACTCCATGTGCCTTCTAATAATAATTAAAAAAAAAAAACAGAATAGTAATTTGTAAGCTAAAAAGCCTGTGTCTACACTTTATTGTTTCACCGAGTGGCAGCTGTGTTCAACTGGGGCGGGACATGACTGAATGGGTGTTTCTGATTCGTCAGCTGTCTTTAACTGGGGCAGGAGGGCGGGACATGACTGAATGGGTGTTTCTGATTTGTTAGCTGTCTTTAACTGGGGCGGGAGGGCGGGACATGACTGAATGGGTGTTTCTGATTTGTCAGCTGTCTTTAACTGGGGCGGGAGGGCGGGACATGACTGAATGGGTGTTTCTGATTTGTCAGCTGTCTTTAACTGGGGCGGGAGGGCGGGACATGACTGAATGGGTGTTTCTGATTTGTCAGCTGTCGTCCTTACACCCATGGCATGCCCCAAGCGTTTACAAACACAGAATTCTAGGTTCTCTGCTCCAAAATCGGCAGCTTCAAAACGATTGATTTTTTTTTTCCACTGACAACCAAAAAAAAATTAACCGGTTGACGTTGATTCGGTCAACCACCGGTCAAACGGTCATCGGTTAACATCCCTACCCCGGAGCGCACTTTGGACCAGGTTCCTGAAGCAAAATTCCCCTGTCAAGCAACGGCCCTTTCAGCGACAGCTTAATGCTATCTTTTAATTTACGGTCCGCGTCTGAAATAGAAATCTTGTAAAGGGAGGCAATGGAGCACTTGCATGTGACGTCACAGCCGATCCAGATTGTGACAGACGCCATCTTGTCGGTCAAACGCCATATTCCGCCTTCTACTTCTGGTTCTACTTCTGCTTCTACTTCTACCTTTTCTTCTGGAAAACCGTACTATATACAATTCTACTACAACGGCTGCGGCTACAAGCTCTCCCTACCTGTGCACGTTTTTTATGTTTTTTGTGTGTATTTTTGCGTGTTGTTCGTCTGTACCGGACTTCAATATCCACTACAACCGTATGGACTTAACTGGACATTGGTTTCCAGCAGAAAATGACGGTTTGTAGCGATTTCCATCGCATGCACAACATTCCGGACGAGATAGCGAGACCAGCGGGGTCTCCGTGGATTGTTATCGGAAGCAAAGCGAAGGAGGCGGCGCCGGGAGCTGAAGCAAAAGTGAGGCTGCAGAGCCGGCCTGTTGACTAAGCTCAGAAAACAGCCACTCAAACCTCCATTGCTAAGCCTCTACCTCTCCAACGCCAGATCCATGTAAACAAGACGGACGATTTGGAATTACAGCTGGAATTACCTTATTCTATTCTATAATCGGCTGGTCAGTGCTATACTCAATACTTAAGTGACTTACCCATCCAATGAGGATTCTTGTTTACAAGATGCCACATCTGAGTCGCTGACAAATCCTGAATTTCTGTAAAGATAACTGTCCAGAGATTTATAAGCACGCAGTGCTTCACCACTGAACAGCGAGGGAAAGTTAATGAGGTAATTATACACGTCCGGGTATTCCGCTGGCAGTTCAAAATCCGGTCGTGAAAACTCCGTCCGGTAAGCCATAAGGGTCACTAATCTGTAGATCGTTTATTTTAGGCATATATCTAGTTATCTGTTCATTAGAAAAATGAGCCGTGTAGTCCGTCGGTTGAAATTGATCCATTCTGTACACAAGTGCAGCAGTATTCAGCGGTGTTTTTGACCGACAAGATGGCGGTTGTGTACTTTCCGGTCACGTGACTGCAAGATCTCTATAGAGTGCTTCAAGATCAGCGCGAACCTGGCGGCGGCCATATTGGAAGTCAAACGTCGCTGTGTCAGTGCATTGTTGTTGCTCAGCGAAGCAAAATGCCGAATACGTGTGTCATTGTTGGCTGTAGTAGCCGGGGGGAAAAGGGTGGCAAAAGCTTCCACAGACTCCCTAAAGTCGTGACAAACCAGGGAATTGCAGCACAGGAGAAAAGCGAGCGGAGGACACGACAGTGTCTGGCTGCCATTAACCGATCAAATTTAGGACTAGACTGTATCCGGATTTGTTCTGATCACTTTGTGACAGGTAGGTTAATATTGTCTTGAATTTCATAGTTACTAAAATAAATGTGATACAAACTTATCTTTTCTATATACTTTCAGTAATGATTAATGGATATATTTGTCACATTAGGTAGCTTATGTCTACTGCAGTGCATTGTTGCATCAAATGGCATTTAAGATCTAGGCCTAGTAATGTTTATGTACAGTGGTGCTTGAAAGTTTGTGAACCCTTTAGAATTTTCTATATTTCTGCATAAATATGACCTAAAACATCATCAGATTTTCACACAAGTCCTAAAAGTAGATAAAGAGAACCCAGTTAAACAAATGAGACAAAAATGTTATACTCGGTCATTTATTTATTGAGGAAAATGATCCAATATTACACATCTGTGAGTGGCAAAAGTATGTGAACCTCTAGGATTAGCAGTTAATTTGAAGGTGAAATTCAAGTCAGGTGTTTTCAATCAATGGGATGACAATCAGGTGTGAGTAGGCACCCTGTTTTATTTAAAGAACAGGGATCTATCAAAGTCTGATCTTCACAACACGTTTGTGGAAGTGTATCATGGCACGAACAAAGGGGATTTCTGAGGACCTCAGAAAAAGCGTTGTTGATGCTCATCAGGCTGGAAAAGGTTACAAAACCATCTCTAAAGAGTTTGGACTCCACCAATCCACAGTCAGACAGATTGTGTACAAATGGAGGAAATTCAAGACCATTGTTACCCTCCCCAGGAGTGGTGGACCAACAAAGATCACTCCAAGAGCAAGGCGTGTAATAGTCGGCGAGGTCACAAAGGACCCCAGGGTAACTTCTAAGCAACTGAAGGCCTTGCTCACATTGGCTAATGTTAATGTTCATGAGTCCACCATCAGGAGAACACTGAACAATGATGGTGTGCATGGCAGGGTTGCAAGGAGAAAGCCACTGCTCTCCAAAAAGAACATTGCTGCTCATCTGCAGTTTGCTAAAGATCACGTGGACAAGCCAGAAAGCTATTGGACAAATGTTTTGTGGACAGATGATACCAAAATAGAACTTTTTGGTTTAAATGAGAAGCGTTATGTTTGGAGAAAGGAAAATGCTGCATTCCAGCATAAGAACCTTATCCCATCTGTGAAACATGGTGGTGGTAGTATCATGGTTTGGGCCTGTTTTGCTGCATCTGGGCCAGGACGGCTTGCCATCATTGATGGAACAATGAATTCTGAATTATACCAGCGAATTCTAAAGGAAAATGTCAGGACATCTGTCCATGAACTGAATCTCAAGAGAAGGTGGGTCATGCAGTAAGACAACGACCCTAAGCACACAAGTCGTTCTACCAAAGAATGGTTAAAGAAGAATAAAGTTAATGTTTTGGAATGGCCAAGTCAAAGTCCTGACTTTAATCCAATGGAAATGTTGTGGAAGGACCTGAAGCGAGCAGTTCATGTGAGGAAACCCACCAACATCCCAGAGTTGAAGCTGTTCTGTACGGAGGAACGGGCTAAAATTCCTCCAAGCCGGTGTGCAGGACTGATCAACAGTTACCGCAAACGTTTAGTTGCAGTTATTGCTGCACAAGGGGGTCACACCAGATACTGAAAGCAAAGGTTCACATACTTTTGCCACTCACAGATATGTAATATTGGATCATTTTCCTCAATAAATAAATGACCAAGTATAATATTTTTGTTTCATTTGTTTAACTGGGTTCTCTTTATCTACTTTTAGGACTTGTGTGAAAATCTGATGATGTTTTCGGTCATATTTATGCAGAAATATAGAAAATTTTAAAGGGTTCACAAACTTTCAAGCACCACTGTACACATGCTATTATATATACAAGTTACATACTAGGCCTACATTTTATTCACTGACTAAAATAATTGATAATTATGCGGCAACAAGCTGGGGTCAGCTTTCCATTCCTTCTCACTAACAGTGTATGGATCTACATTCCCAATGAAACGTACCTTCTCAGCATAACGCTCCCGTGCCTGCTTATCCAAACTTTCACAGTAGTGCTCCATCACTTCAGATGTCTAAATTCTTAAAATCAAAGCTTCTAAGCCCTCTAACGTGGAAACGAATCGGTGAATGTTTACTCTATGATGTGTACTCTATGCGCGCTCTAGAGCGAGTGACTTCCAAGATGGCCGCGCTGACCGCATGGTTACTATTTTTAGCATCATCTCAGAGCACTATTTGCAACAGTGTTTCTTTAGTGCAACTGTCCAAATACGACTCACACGAAGTCTCAACAAATGTACTGACATCCATGTTGGAGAAAGTAAAAGCGTAAACAAGCACAAATAAAAGTGATCACCCCAACTAACTACAACCAAAAATCCTACTTACGCTATACCTAGTCTTCATGCAGTTACATGCGAGGGGTACTTATGCACTATTACCAGCAGAACGCTGGCCGCGACTGGCAATCAGCAACAGCCTGCGCTTCCACGGAAGTGCTCCCGAGCAATGCTCTACTCGCCTTCACCACAACACTATAAAAACAACCCGACGTGTCTCAAAATGAAACATGCCACTAAACCTACCCAGGGTTAAATCACATTCATTTGAGCACTGCTTACTCACCTAATAAGGCTGAATCTCCAACAATGGGCAACCCCGCACACTGCCTCACTATCCTCCACACTGACTAAACCACATGCAAACCAGATACAAAACAATCAATTCACTAATCGCAAATAGACAAGCCCCCATGTGTTACGTGCGGCTCAAAGACATAACAACACAAAAAAAAACAAACACCAAATTCAAAAATACCACGAGTCTTTTACTAAAACACTTGCAAGTTCACAATCACAGAAAACCCAACACACACAACAAGTGGCAAAACGTGAAGCCTAATGCTCACGGGTAACTAACAACTGAGGGAAGTCCAATAGATAAGGGCGCAGATGAGCTCATCCCGCCAGATGGCAATCAGGCAATCAGCGCAGCCACGCCCAGGAACACTCCCAGTAGTCACCATGGACCGTATGGTCGTCACATAGATAAAAATTTAAATTGGGATAAAAATATCACAGAGTTATGTAAAAAAATTTCCTCAGGCACTGGCGCACTTAAACGTGTGAGACCATATATCTCACTTAGCACTGCAGTAGATATCTATAAGGCATTAATTGAGCCACATTTTCATTACTGCAGTCCAGTCTGGCATAATATTAGTAACAAGCTAAATGAAAAATTACAGAAATTGCAAAATCGAGCAGCCAGAGTTATAACAAAGTCAGATTATGACACTAGGTCAGCTACCCTTAGACACCTCTTGCAGTGGGATGACATCTTCACTAGAAGAGAAAAGCATCTAGGGGTGGCGATGTTTAAAACGCTGCATGGTCTCTTTCCCGCATACCTAAGAGATATGTTTCATACCTGTGACTCAAAATATAATTTTAGAAATAATGAAAATAAGTTAACACTTCCATTTCCAAAAACAAACTATGGGAAACATAGTTTTAGTTATTATGGAGCAAAGATATGGAATAATTTGCCTAGCAAAATGCGAAGTGCTAGCTCGCTTTCTATTTTTAAGCAAAGTCTTGATAAATATTTCCCGACAGCAGGCTCACACACGGCAATCATGGAAACCAGTGTCATGTAAACTTTTGTTTTTGTTTGTATGTACCACTGATGATTTTACCATGTTTTAAATAAAGTGTATGTATGTAAAGTGTATGCTAAACACTTCAAAGGCCAAAGAAATGGTCTTTGATTTTAGGAGGAAGAGGCCCAAACCTGATCCTGTCTTCATACTAGGAACTGAGGTGGAGCAGGTCCCCAGCTACCTTGGGGTACAGCTGGATAACAAGTTGGACTGGTCCAGCCACACAGAGACATTCTACAAGAAGGGGCAAAGCAGACTATATATATTTTTTAAGACGGTTGTGTTCTTTTAATATCTGTAAACCAGTGCTGTGCACCTTCTATAACACTGTGGTGGCCAGTGCTTTGTTTTTGGTGTGGTGTGCTGGGGGGTCAGTGCTCGCATATTAGACAGAAACAGAGTCAATAAACTGATTAAAAAGGTGAGCACCACCATTGGTGCCCCTCAGGACTGGGTTGAGCAGGTGGCTGAAGTGAGGATGCGAAGAAAGATGAACGCAATAGTGAATAATGACTTGCACCCACTTCATGCCCTGGAGGTGTTTCGGGAGAGCACCTTCAGTGGCAGGCTGATCCCACCAAGATGTAAGACTGAATGCTATAGAAGGTCTTTCTTGCCAGCCGCCATCAAGCTCTTCAATGTGCAATAAACTCCAGCACTTTAGCATTCCAGCACTTAATACCCCAGATTTTTACTCTAGTGTTATTAGTTTATTTATTGCATTTATCGTTAGAACTATTAATTTTAGCTTAATTTTTAAATTCTGTATTTTTAAAATTTTTAGTATCTCTATAAGTTTGTGAACTTTATGTAGATAGATCTGTTTTTTATTTTTATTATTTATTTATTCCTGTCCTAAGTATGGTTGATGAATGAATCCTGAGTATGGTTGATGCTGCTGTAACTTGTAATTTCCTGCAAAGGATCATTAAAGTATCTATCTATCTAATTATTCAAAATTATATTATGGATATTTGAAATGTGATTTTTGACTAGGAAGAACTGAATTAAGGAGATCAGCAATACCTATCCAGTCTACCTATTAAATGTCAAAACAGCTTTCCATATCCTGTTTCTACTTTTCCCCAGTGTGCTTATAGCCATTTGATATACCCAACCTTCTCTTCAATATTCAGAAAATATATTGTTTCCACACACAATCATTAACAAAAAATAATTTATGTATTGATGAGATATTGATTTTTCTTAAACCAATGCTGTTATTTTACTCAGGACAAAGAAAGAAACAATATGTCCAGGATGTCTTGGAGTATCTGAAGAGAGTGGATGACAGGGCTGAGGAGAGAGAGAAGAGGATGGTGCAACACATGCAGCAGACTACCACTTCTCTGCTGGGGCTGGTTGAGAGGATGGTCTTTGCCATAGAGGGATTTGGCAATCATGCACAGAATAATTAAGCAATTTGATTTGCAACACGAACATTATTTGCACTATCACTTTTGTTTTTCATACTTTTTAGTCAACTATTTAACTTTCTTACTTTTTATACTTGTGTTTTATTTTCTTTGAATAAAAAAACTTCACAACTACACTGTGCACAGTGAAATGCCAAAATATTAAGTTGTACTGTAAATATTGACTGTCGATGAAGTAGAGTAATATTGAAATACACATACAACGCAACTCATACATCAGCTCCTTCCTGCTTTCAATGTTCTTGTCACATGCGAAAAGGAAGCTTCACATTCACATGTATCACTGGAATATCTTCAGAGTAGTGATCCCTAGGCTATTCACAAGTATTATGCAACACACAACAGGCCATCACCATTACTTTTGTAAAGTCCAACTGGCAGTCATTTCTCTTTAGGAGACACCTCTATCTCCCTTTTAGGCCCTGTCCACATGGCAACGGATTCAGGTGAATCCGATAAAATTGTTTATTGTTTCGGCCTGGCGTCCACACGGCACCGGCGTTTTGGGTGCCCCAAAACGAAATCTTTTGAGAACGGGTTCCAGAGTGGAAAGATCTGGCAACGGCGCCATTGCGAAGTCGTCTGGATGAGTAGAACGGATTTGTTTACGATGACATCACAACCACATGTGCTTCACGCCGGGTAGAAGTGTAACGAACTCGATGCGAGTTGTCAACAAATCCTATAACTTGGTTCATGAAACGCGCTTACAAAATATTTTCACTGCGAATATTTATTGTGTAATGGTGCAAAGTGAGAGAGAGAGAGAGAGTGAGTGTGAGAGTCAATCCCGCCAGCAAAAATAGGGAAAAAAAGGAGCAATCTCACCTCTTCAGATGTTGGTTTAAGTCCTACAATACATTCCTCAAAAAGGGCGTAGAACAACAAATTAATCCATCAACGTGTAGCATTCAATTTATTCCGGACCATTAAAGACGCCGCCTTCCGCGTAGAATCATATGTCATCCTCGCCGCCATATTGGATGGGTCAAAGCGGAGAATAAAGATTAGCTGCGTTTAACTGTACCAACAGGTTTGCCGTCCAAACGAGATCACATGGGATTACCTTTCACAGGTGAGACTGGAAAAATACTTTTCATTGTATTTGGTCATTATAATGTAATTTTACGAACAGATTTTTCTGACTTTGTGGCTTATATGAAGTCTCGCGCATAATAGTTTATGCGCATGCGTCCTTACTTCTTCTATTGTTCTGGTGTCTCCGAAGGAACCGTCTTACAGCGCCCCTAGAGGTGTGGCATGTGTATTGCATCGTTTTCAGCAAGCGTTGCGTTGCCATATGTACCTGATATTTTATTGATCCGTTGCCCATGTGGACGCGATATTTTTTTAAATAACATCTCGTTGCCGTTGTCGTGTGGATGTAGCCATAGGTGGAAAGGGTTCATACTGTGAACCTCAAACACAGTTGTCTCCTCTTTCAAATGCAAATCCCATATATGCAAAAGAAATTGGCTGATTCCAAAATCCAGAAGTGTTTTGTAAATTGAGATTCATTAATATTCATGCACCCAAATTTGCATACTCCCCACCCACATTCAAGTTCAGGCTACAATACATTACCATCGACCTGCACAGACATATTCCAACAGTTCTGCAGGTACAGTGATGCTTGAAAGTTTGTGAACCCTTTAGAATTTTCTATATTTCTGCATAAATATGACCTAAAACATCATCAGATTTTCACACAAGTCCTAAAGGTAGATAAAAATAACCCAGTTAAACAAGTGGGACAAAAATATTATACTTGGCTATTTATTTATTGAGAAAAATGATCCAATATTACATATCTGTGAGTAGCAAAAGTATGTGAACCTCTAGGATTAGCAGTTAATTTGAAGGTGAAATTAGAGTCAGGTGTTTTCAATCAATGGGATGACAATCAGGTGTGAGTGGGCACCCTGTTTTATTTAAAGAACTGGGATCTATCAAAGTCTGATCTTCACAACACATGTTTGTGGAAGTGTATCATGGCACCAACGAAGGAGATTTCTGAGGACCTCAGTCAGAAAAAGCGTTGTTGATGCTCATCAGGCTGGAAAAGGTTACAAAACCATCTCTAAAGAGTTTGGACTCCACCAATCCACAGACAGACAGATTATGTACAAATGGAGGGAATTCAAGACCATTGTTACCCTCCCCAGGAGTGGTCGACCAACAAAGATCATTCCAAGAGCAAGGTGTGTAATAGTCGAGAAGGTCACAAAGGACCCCAGAGTAACTTCTAAGCAACTGAAGGCCTTGCTCACATTAATATTAGCCAATGTTCATGAGTCCACCATCAGGAGAACACTGAACAACAATGGTGTGCATGGCAGGATTGCAAGGAGAAAACCACTGCTCTCCAAAAATAACATTGCTGCTTGTCTGCAGTTTGCTAAAGATCACATGGACAAGCCAGAAAGCTATTGGAAAAATGTTTTGTGGACGGATGAGACCAAAATAGAACTTTTTGGTTTAAATGAGAAGCATTATGTTTGGAGAAAGGAAAACACTGCATTCCAGCATAAGAACCTTATCCCATCTGTGAAACATGGTGACGGTATCATCATGGTTTGGGCCTGTTTTGCTGCATCTGGGCCAGGACGGCTTGCCATCATTGATGGAACAATGAATTCTGAATTATACCAGCGAATTCTAAAGGAAAATGTCAGGACATCTGTCCATGAACTGAATCTCAAGAGAAGGTGGGTCATGCAGCAAGACAATGACCCTAAGCACACAAGTCGTTCTACCAAAGAATGGTTAAAGAAGAATAAAGTTAATGTTTTGGAATGGCCAAGTCAAAGTCCTGACCTTAATCCAATCGAAATGTTGTGGAAGGACCTGAAGCGAGCAGTTCATGTGAGGAAACCCACCAACATCCCAGAGTTGAAGCTGTTCTGTACAGAGGAACGGGCTAAAATTCCTCCAAGCCGGTGTGCAGGACTGATCAACAGTTACCGGAAACATTTAGTTGCTGTTATTGCTGCACAAGGGGGTCACACCAGATACTGAAAGCAAAGGTTCTTCCACAACTTTTGCCACTCACAGATATGTAACATTGGATCATTTTCCTCAATTAAATAAATGACCAAGTATAATATTTTTGTCTCATTTGTTTAACTGGGTTCTCTTTATCTACTTTCAGGACTTGTGTGAAAATCTGATGATATTTTAGGTCATATTTATGCAGAGATATAGAAATTTCTAAAGGGTTCACAAATTTTCAAGCATGACTGTATGGTTATGGAAAGAACAAGGACAACTGTCATTGCATAAACACAAAAAACTGAAGTGTTTTGGTGCACCCGTCATTGTTGATATAGATATTCCTGCAGGTATCTTACAGGAACCCGCAAGTAGCTTGCCATACTGTATGATTTTATTCACTTTTTAACAACTGAAACCGGATCAAAGAAATAGCCTGCATCGTCATATAAATGTAAAACATCAGATGCATCTTTGTCAATCCTTGAGTCAAGTAATTTAAATTTCTATAAATTTACATTAGCGATTTAATCAACGAGACATAACTTACAAGCTAACTAGTTTGGTTGCTTAGAGAGATATCCACTTTAACTTTCCATTTCAATATGTGCATTTGTGGATCTTAAGTCTAACTGAATACATAAATGTCTTTCCACACTGTGAGCAGTGATACGGCTTCTCTCCTGTGTGAATGCGCTGGTGTAATCGGAGATTACTCTGCGTTGTAAAACTCTTTCCACACTGTGAGCAGTGATACGGCTTCTGTCCTGTGTGAATCCACTGGTGTTGCTGGAGAAGACAATGTTGAGTAAAACTCTTTCCACACTGTGAGCAGCGATATGGCTTCTCTCCTGTGTGAATGCGCTGATGTCGCTGGTGATTGCTGCGACGAGTAAAACTTTTTCCACACTGTGAGCAGTGATACGGCTTCTCTCCTGTGTGAATCCACTGGTGACGCTGGAGATCAAGACGACGAATAAAATTCTTTCCACACTGTAAGCAGTGATACGGCTTCTCTCCTGTGTGAAGGCGCTGGTGTGATTGGAGAGTACTATGATAAGGAAAACTCTTTCCACACTGTGAGCAGTGATACGGCTTTTCTCCTGTGTGAATCCACTGGTGTTGCTGGAGATCAATAAGACGAATAAAACGCTTTTCACACTGTGAGCAGTGATACGGCTTCTCTCCTGTGTGAAGGCGCTGGTGTAATTGGAGAGAACTCTGACGAGTAAAACTCCTTCCACACTGTGAGCAGTGATGTGGCTTCTCTCCTGTGTGAATCTGCTGGTGTTCTTGCAGATGACTCTGCGTCGTAAAACTCTTTCCACACTGTGTACAGTGATACGGCTTCTCTCCTGTGTGAATCCACTGGTGTTCTTGGAGACGACTCTGCGTTGTAAAACTCTTCCCACACTGTGAGCAGTGATGTGGCTTCTCTCCTGTGTGAATTTGCTGGTGTCGCTGGTGATCGTTGCGACGAGTAAAACTTTTTCCACACTGTAAGCAGTGATATGGCTTCTGTCCTGTGTGAATGTGCTGGTGTAATCGGAGATTACTCTGGTTTGTAAAACTCTTTCCACACTGTGAGCAGTGATACGGCTTCTGTCCTGTGTGAATCCACTGGTGCTGTTGGAGAAGACACTGGCGGGTAAAACTCTGTCCACACTGTGAGCAGTGATACGGCTTCTCTCCTGTGTGAATGCGCTGGTGTTGTTTGAGATGACTCTGCGTCGTAAAACCCTTTCCACACTGTGAGCAGAGATGCGGCTTCTCTCCTGTGTGAAGGCGCTGGTGTGATTGGAGAGTACTGCGATAAGGAAAACTCTTTCCACATTGTGAGCAGTGATGTGGCTTCTCTCCTGTGTGAATCCTCTGGTGCGTTTTGAGTGCATTCTGATGACCAAAGCTCTTTCCACAGTCTGAGCAGTGGTGAATTTCCTTCCGTACATCATTGTGAGAAGTGTCAGAATTGAGAGAATCAGATGATGTTGGCTGATGACTGGAGCCTTCGGAGGGGATCTGAAGCTCACATTTAATCTCTCCTGATTCCCGAAGTCTCACATACTCTTCATAGTGGCATCTCTGGATGTGTGTGTGGAGATAAGTTTGAGATGCATAGGAACAAGGACATGTGGAGCAGGAAAAGACTTGCAGCATGGTGTTGTTTATTGCTGGAAAATATCAGAATATCAATATCAGAAACTGAACATGAAATTCAACAAGATAATAATATGTAAGAACACTATCCCAATGTAAAGGAGTGTTTGAGGTGAAGTAAAAATATTCCAGATTCTAGATTATTGAATGAAGTCTTACTAATCCGTAATTTAAGAAACCAACAACAGAGAATAAGTGGATCTGGGAATGACTATGTGCAGGTTCACAAGGCTCAGGGACACCAGCATGGATTTGATGATGATGACAAACAACAACAACAACTGCAGACAGCTGCTGGTGAGGACAAATTATACAGTTCCTGAAACAGTTGCTGTAAACCCCCTGTCATGAGAACAAGTGTGCCACCAGACAGGTTAGCCCAGCCATGCAAACAGCACAGAATGAAATAAAGTGGGACAGGTCAGTGGTGTAAACGATTAGAGAAGCTTACAGATCCTGCATCTTACATTGTCAGAATAATGTAGTGGTGCAGTCCTCAAAGGAAGTACATCAATGCCAAATAATTCTCACTGGCACCTTTAGCCAGCTTCTTCCATGCTTAGACAAAAAAATTTGTTTGAGAATTAATACGTAGCAGCCGTTAGGCTGCTAAGTAACTTCCTAAGTAACCAAATAACTTGCAACTAAGTAAATACTAAGTAACTTGCAACTAAGTAACTTGGGTAACTTCCAGCACTGCGTGAGTGGCAGTCAGTTTCAGCAGCTCTTACTGTTTTTTTTTTTATTATTTTTTATCGGGGCGGCACGGTGGTGTAGTGGTTAGCGCTGTTGCCTCACAGCAAGAAGGTCCGGGTTCGAGCCCCGTGGCCAGCAAGGGCCTTTCTGTGCGGAGTCTGCATGTTCTCCCCGTGTCCGCATGGGTTTCCTCCGGGTGCTCCGGTTTCCCCCACAGTCCAAAGACATGCAGGTTAGGTTAACTGGTGACTCTAAATTGACCATAGGTGTGAATGTGAGTGTGAATGGTTGTCTGTGTCTATGTGTCAGCCCTGTGATGACCTGGCAACTTGTCCAGGGTGTACCCCGCCTTTCGCCCGTAGTCAGCTGGGATAGGCTCCAGCTTGCCTGCGACCCTGTAGAACAGGATAAAGCTGCTAGAGATAATGAGATGAGATTATTTTTAATGTCTTTAGTCATACCCTTCTTAGTATTTAATCTTACTCATTCGCGTGCAACTATGGATGTGCTTTTGGTGAGACTACTTTTGTGTTTTTTACTTGTTTTGGGACTTTTTAAAACAATATCGGGACAGCCATTCAGTCACGGCTCGATTGTTTACACCCACGATCAGCTGATAGCATTGTGCACCATGAAGATACTCCCCATGGAGAGACACAAGATCCCCATGGAAATAAAGAGGAGAACAAAGGGATGCAGAACTGGAGTTAAGCACCGTGAGAGGAAAGGATGGTATAAACCATCCATACCGTCTGTACGGGGAATGCAAGATCACTCCCTAATAATATGGAAGAGCTCACAGTGCTGACCAGGCTGCAGAGGGACTATCAGGAGCGTAGCATCATGTGCCTCACAGAGACCCAGCTGAATGAACGCACGCTGGATTCACTTATCACTCTGGATGATTTTCAACTCATGAGAGCAGACAAGCAAGCTAATGAGACTGGTAAGAGTAAGGGTGTCAGGGTGTAGCAGCGATGTTTGTGAACGACAGATGGTGTAACCCCAGGCACATTAGTGTTAAAGAGTAGCATTGCACATGGGAAATTGAGCTGCTAGCTGTTAGCATTTCGCTGTACTACCTCCCAGTGGAGTTCTTGCACCTTATCACGATAACGGTGTACATCCCACTGGCAGCCAATGCCGCAGCAGCCTGCGAGCTTTTACACACACCTTTATCACAGCTACAAACATCACACCCACAAGCCTTCCTCCTAATCTAATAGGAAGTGGAGGAAATCCAGGGCCCCTGCTGACCTTTCCTGCTCCCAGTTTTTCCTTGCTGTGTTCTCAGCCTCACTCAGATCAGCCAAAATGAAGTTTTATCACTCCAAAATTCACACCTCCAACCCTCGTCAACTGTTTTCTGTTTTCTCGTTTCTCCTCAACTCTCCACCACCTGCACCTCAGCCGTCCATCACTGCAGAATACTTTGCAATCTTTTTTGAGGAGATCACAGCCATCCATAACTCCTTCACCACGCCCGCCTCACCACCCTTGCAGCCTCTTCCCCATTGCTCTCTGCTTTTTCCCCCTTTCCACTTCTGATGTCTCCCAGCTCCTGCTCTCTCACACCATCTGACCACCTGTGCCCTTGACCCCATCCCTTCGTCTCTCCTCCAGACCATCCCTCCTGTCACCCTCCCATTTATCACCTCCTTCATCAACTCCTCTTTGTCCTCCAGATACTTTCCTTCCAGCTTCAAATGGGCTCACATCACCCCTCTGCTGAAAAGACCCACCTTAGACCCCTCCATCATCCAGAACTACTGCCCTGTTTCTCTCCACCCCTTCCTATCAAAGATGCTTGAACATGCTGTTGCTAACCAACTCTCCTCTTTTCGTTCACGGAACAACCTCCTGGATCCTCACCAGTCTGGCTTCCATGCCAGACACTCAACCGAGACTGCACTTCTCTCCGGCAGTTAGGCACTTCATGCAACACGTGCCGCCTCCCTCTCTTCGGTCCTGATTCTCCTTGATTTTTCTGCTGCATTTGACACTGTTGATCACTACATCCTCCTTATCAGCTCTAGGGATCTGTGGAACAGCCATAGACTGGTTCAAGTCCTACCTCTCTGGTCGCTCTTTCCAGGTTATCTGGTCTCGTTCTGTATCAGCACCACACCCACTTACCACCAGTGTCCCTCAAGGTTCAGTCTTTGATCCACTTCTCTTCTCCCTCTCCACCCAGTCTCTTGACCCAATTAACTCTGCTCATGGTCTATCCTACCACTGCTATGCATATGGCACCCAACTGTTTCTCTCTTTTCCATCCATCCATCCATCCATCCATCCATCCATCCATCCATCCATCCATTTTCTACCACTTATCCAGGTCCAGGTCGCAGGGGTAGCAGCCTAAACAGAGCTGCCCAGACTTCCCTCTCCCCAGCCACCTCGACCAGCTCTTCCAGGGGAATACCGAGGCGTTCCCAGGCCAGCCGAGAGATGTAATCTCTCCAGCGTGTCCTGGGTCTACCCCGGGGTCTCCTCCCGGTGAAGCATGCCCAGAGAGCCTCCCTTAGGAGCATCCTAACAAGGTTCCCAAACCACCTCAACTGACTCCTTTCGATGTGGAGGAGCAGCGGTTCTACTCTGAGTCTCTCCCGAATTACCAAGCTTCTCATCCTCTCTCTAAGGAAGAGCCCAGCCACCCTGCGGAGAAAACTCATTTCAACCGCTTGTATCCACAATCTCATTCTTTCGGTCACTACACATAGCTCATGACTATAGATGAGGGTGGGAACGTAGATGGAGCAGTAAATTGAGAGCTTTGCCTTTTGGCTCAGCTCTCTCTTTACCACAACAGACTGGTTCAGCGTCTGCATCACTGCTGACGCTGCCCCGATCCATCTGCCCAACTCCCTCTCCCTCTACCCTCACTCGTGAACAAGACCCCGAGATACTTAAACTCCTCCACTTGAGGCAGCAACTCCCCCCGACCCAAAGTAGGCACTCCACCTGTTTCTGGCTGAGTGCCATGGCCACGGACTTGGAGGTGCTGATCCTCATCCCAGCCACTTCACACTTGGCTGCAAACCATCCCAGTGCCTGCTGAAGGTCACAGCTTGATTAAGCCAACAGGACCACATCATCCTCAAAAAGCAGAGACACGATCCTGAGGCCACCAAACCGGACACCCTCCGCTGCACCTAGAAATTCTGTCCATACAAGTTACGAACAGAACTGGTGACAAAGGGCAGCCCTGGCAGAGTCCCACATGCACTGGGAATGAGTCCGACTCGTTGCCAGCAATGCGAACCAAACTCCTACTCCGGTCATACAGGGACCGAACCACGGGCGATTGCTCTAAGACAACGAGGGAGGCTCAGCCTCCTCTAAAAATGACGAACATCGTGTAGGATGAATTGCGCTAGGCTTATGTTATAGCCGACCTTATAACATTGCTATTTCAGATCCAGAATCATAGAAATATATGTGTTCAACCCAACTACAGTGCGAAATCATTCCGTTATAACTTTCCCCAGTTCGCCTAATGTGTGCGTGAGTTTTTCCCCCTCATGACAGCGCGATGCAGCCCAGCCTCAGTGCACTTAATGGCATTTGGGAGCTATGCGCTTTTCAATCTCAAAATGCAAGACGATTATTGGACAAACACTGCGAAAACGCCCGCCCCACGGAGTCCCACGGACTCCCAGCCTCAGTGGACTTCAATGGCATTTGGGAGCTATGTGCTTTTCAATATCAAAATGCAAGACGGTTATTGGACAAATACTGCGAAAACGCCCGCCCACGGACTCCGAGCCTCACAGTGGGAGGGACATGGCAGTTTCCGCGAGGAGACTGGTGATTGGTGAAAGCGGCCGGATATTTTCTTTGATTGACAGCTCGTTTCAAATATAGACAGGCAGCAGTGAATTTCAGTTCAGTCCCATGCGGATTCACAAGTGCTGTGGTGTATTGTAAGAGATCAGCTTACATTTCGATTTCATTCATTACATACGGTTTCTACCAGCTTTTTTAGTTTGTATATATTTTCATTGTAAATAAAGTGTAAATATAGTGTTGTCAAGTTTGCTATCTTAGTTCCAGAAATTTCGTTTATTTGAGTGACTGAACTTGAGGGGGCTAGTCAGCTAGCAAGAAAGCTGCGCACGGATGCCAAGCATTGCTGATTTAATTTTGGCGAAGCCATTTGCCAGTCTTCCTTTTGAGGAAAAAAATAAAATTAAAGAGCAGAGTAGACCAACGCCGCAAATTGACTTGGTGAAAAAGGTAGGGAATAATACTCGTTCCTTTCAGCTCTCCTGGTACGAGAAAGTGAATTGGCTAACAGCAAGTGACCCACATCAACAACAGTAAATAGGCTACTTTAGTAATATGTCATGGATGGACCAAAAATATAGAATCTATTTAAAATGTTTATGCTGAGTATATTATATCGGAATATAAATTTTTCTGGATATGAATTAAACACAGCTACAATTTGGAAAACATATTTTTAAACAAAAACACAGCCGAGAACATTTCACACTACAGACCTGGATTAGAAGTGAAGGGTTATCAAAATTGTCAATAAAATATTTCTCAGTCAAAATAAGTAAAATATAGGGAAAGTGTCATTGAATGAAATGTGTGGCACCCAGCTCTATGTTTGGCTCCCCAAGGTCAGTGCTTGTGCCTATTCCAGAACACTCTGCTGTTACTGCTGAGGTTCCTGACAAAGAGCTGCTTTCAATAATGATCAATTTTTAAACAACATGCCACAATTTTAAAATATAAAATGTTAAAATATACCCCCCCAACACCACCATCATGTATATTGGACAGTAGGCTAATGGGCCAAAAGAACCTATTATTTCACAGTTTATGACCCTGCCAACAATCAGCCAGATCAGAGGCAAGAGTATGGGCAAAATTGATGTGTTTTTTCTTTTTTCTTTTAAAATCTGGAAATATTGTAACCGACCAGCCTCCCCTGTTTGAAAGACTACCAGCTGCCACTGGACCGAATGGCCTGCAGCAGCAGGCCCCAAACCCCCATACTCCCGAAGCACCCCCCACAGGGCACCATGAGGGACACAGTCATAGGCCTTCTCCAGGTCCACAAAACACATGTTGGGCAAATTCCCATGCACCCTCCAGCACCCTTGCAAGGGTAAAGAGCTGGTCTAGTATTCCATGACCAGGACAAAAACCGCATTGTTCCTTCTGAATCTGAGGTTCAACTATTGCCCGGACTCTCTTCTCCAGCACCCCAACATAGGCTTTCCCGGGCAGGCTGAGAAGTGTGATCCCCCTATAGTTGGAACACACTCTCCGGTCCCCTTTTTTGAAAAGGGGGACCACCACCCCAATCTGCCAATCCAGAGGCACTGTCCCTGACCTCCACACAATGTTGAAGAGGCATGTCAGCCAAGACAGCACAACATCATCCAACGCCTTCAGGAACTCAGGGCAAACCTCATCCACCCCTGGAGCCTGGCCACCGAGGAGCTTTTTAACCACTTCAGCAACCTCAACCCCCATGATGGGTGAGTCCTTCCAAGTGCCCACAGACTCTGTGTCCTCCTCGGACAACATAAAGGCGGGATTGAGGAGATCCTCGAAGTATTCCTTCCACCGCCGGACAATGTCCCCAGTTGAGGTCAACAGCACTCCATCCCCACTGTAAACTGTCGGGACAGAGCACTGCTTCCCCCTCTTGAGCCGCCAGACAGTTCGCCAGAATCTCCCCGAGGCTGACCGAAAGTCGCTTTCCATGGTATCAGCAAACTCCTCCCACACCAGAGTTTTTGCTTCAGTGACCGCCAGAGCCGCATTCCGCTTGACCCGTCTGTACCTGTCAGCTGCCTCTGGAGACCCACAGGCTATCCAAGCCAAATAGGACTCCTTCAGCTTGACGGCTCTCTTTTCCTTCTTTCTGAAACACAGATCTCTGCTTGCACCTCTGCTTGCTTGCATGACATACAGAGCTGGATGGACAACCATCACCTGAAGCTCAACCCAGGCGAGATGGAGGTACTCTACATTCCTGCCCCATCCTCTCCACCCCTGGACATTGTCTTTTCTATGAGGGACATCTCTTGGTCTCCTTCACCCAGTGCGAAGAACCTAGAGGTCATGTTCAATGGCAAACTCTCCTCAGCGAACACTGCTGCAGTGACCTGGACATATAGAGTCCTCCTCTACAACATCCAAAGGATCCACCCATTTCTTACCACCTACTCTACTCAGCTCCTGGTCCAAGTGCTGGTCCTGTCCTGTCTGGACTACTGTAACTCTCTCCTTGCTGGCCTTCCAGCTTCTGCCATCAGACCCCTGCAACTCATCCAGAATGCTGCAGCTCGCATGGTCTACAACCTCCCTCGTTCCTCCCATGTCACCCCTCTGTTTGCCGACCTGCACTGGCTACCTATCGCAGCTCACATCAAATTTAAGACATTAGTGCTAGCATACCAGGCTCTCAAAGGGTTAGGGCCAACATGCCTCCGGAGTCTGTTCCGTCCCTGCACACCAGCCAGATCCCTACACTCCGCTACTACTGGTCGCCTGGCCCCTCCTCCTCTCCACTCCTGCCCAGCCCAGTCAAGACTACTGTCTGTCCTGGTTCCCCATTGAGGTCAGAACTGCTGACTCCCTGACCACCTTCAAGTGCAGACTGAAGACTCACCTCTTCAAGCTGCACCTCTCCCCTTCTTCCCTGTCCACTATGTAACTGCGTTTCAATCTAGACCAACCCAGGCTATGTATGGTTTAGCCTAGGGTTAGCTGTTTTGAGTTCTATTTAGTTATACATGTATATATGGTTGGTTTGTTTCCTTGGCTGTTTGAGTATTGGTATTTCAACAGCATATTACACTAGGTATCGCTATCACTTGTTCAGTTGGCACTAGAACTTTCTTGTCTAGAAATTCAGCACTTCACGTACTTGACTTTTGCACTCGTTGTATTTCGCTCTGGATAAGAGCATCTGCTAAATGCCATGTAATGTAATGTAATTTAATTTAATCTCAAGGCACTTTAATCATGCTACCCTGTCCTCCACTCTCCCCACTGTCACTCAGTATGTTGACTGCTGTACCAGGGACAATAAGGCACTGGACTTACTGTATGCAAACATCAAGGATGCATACAGCTCACCACCCCTCCCCCACTGGGCTGCTCAGACCCATTTACATACCTATGGTGAACAAACAACCCCCCCCCACCACCATCACTAGGTGTGTGGGAAAATGGTCAGAGGAGAGCAGCATGCCACTGCGGGACTGTTTTGAGAACACAGACTGGGAAGTGCTGTGTAGTTCACACAGGGAGGACAATGACAGTCTTACACACTGCATCACAGACTGCATTAATTTCTGTGTGGAGAACACTGTACTGACCAGGAAGGTACAGTGTTTTTCCAACAACAAACCGTGGGTGACTCCTGACCTGAAAATCCTGTTGAATGAGAAGAAGAGGGTCTGGGGACAAAGAGGAGCTGAGGAGAGTGCAGAAGGAGCTCAAGAGGGCAATAAGAAAAAGCAAGGAGTGCTATAGGAGGAAGCTGGAGGAGCGCCTGCAACAGAACAACACACAAGAGGTGTGGAGGGGCCTGAAAACCATCTCTGGCCACAACAAAGATAGTGGAAGTTGGTTTGAGGACTTCCTGGTTTACGCACTTCCTGCTTCCTGAGTTGTTCGCGCCGAGTCCTTTTTTCCCGCGAGTGCCAGCGTTAATTACTAATCCTTTTTTAACTTTTTTTCTACAAATAAATTTCCAGTATCCTCTTCATTTTTATTGTACTGTCGCTTTCATTTTTGTACTTTTCACTTTCGCTTTCCTTTTTCCGTTTTTTTTTCCCGGTTTTTTCTCTTTCTTTTTTCGGAAGAACGCCGAGACCGGAAGCTTTCTTTTTCTCTCCTCCTGTGTAAAGACCACAAGCGGAGGCCATCCACATCTGATCTGCTTTAATATCAACAGATCTTCATTTAAGGTACGTGAATCTTTTCATCATGGCACACCTTCAGCCTGTTCAGTGTGCTGAGTGCAGGATGTTTAGTCATTCTTCCTCCGTCACTAGCGATAGCTTTATTAGCTTTACTTGTGATAAGTGCAGATTAGTTAGCTCTCGGACGGAGAAGATTGCAGTGCTAGAAGCGCGTGTCCAGGCTTTAGAGCAGGTTAGTGAGCGTGAGAACAGTGTAGTTTCTGTTAGGGAAAGTCTGGACGCCCTAGGTGGAGTTAGCAATCCCCCAACTCCGGCATTAGAGCCCTTACAGCGGGGCGAATGGGTGATGGCTCGGCGGCATAAGCGTAGAGCCAAAGCTACCGCTGAGGCTCGCCCACGGGAGCACCACTCCTCTCCGCGTCACGTGTCGAACAGGTTTGCTCTCCTTAGTGATGCACCCACTGAGAAACCTGAAAGAGCTCTGGCAGGGTTAGATCTTAAGGTTTTTCTGCACTAGCCAGCCGGGCTAGTGGCTTGCAAATTGCACTAGCCCGCAGAGTGTTGCACTAGCCCGCTATTTTAAGCCCAATTCCTGTGACAATTGAAAGAATTTTCATACTCACAAGGTTATGCTTCATTCACTCAGAATCACTGGCCATATGGACAGGCCAGTTAAAAACTATGCTGTCTTGCAAATTCAGTGCAAATCTCCTCTTACTCACATCTCAAAACTTTTCAAACATGGCTGACATCAGCCCCCACTGCCCTGCCACCTACTCTTACAGAATATTAAATGTGCTGAATGGTGGTGCCACCTTGTGGTAGGTCTGGCAAATTAGGCACTCATCATGGTACACAGTTACAACCTGTGTCAATGAACTGTGACAGTAATGTTCAGCAACAATGCATTACACCATGTACAATAAATAGAATGAGCTAAAAGATTTTGTATCAGATTTTGCGTGATTCAAGATGGCCACACCCATGTCAAGTTATTGCACTAGCCAACACGGGCTAGTAGCAGAGATTTTGCACTAGCCCGTGGCTATCTGCACTAGCCACAGGCTAGCGGGCTAGTGTTAAGATCTAACCCTGTCTGGTTATAGGGGACTCTATCATACGGCACGTGAAATTAGCTCAGCCTTTAGGGGCACCAGCAGCTTTAGTCAGGTGTATACTGGGAGCCAGGGCGCTGGACATAGCAGGTAATCTTAGGGTCCTAGGCAAGCACAGGTTCTCAAAGATAGTTATCCATGCAGGAGCTAATGATATACGCCTTCGTCAGTCTGAGGTTACTAAGAGTAACTTTGTAGAGGTGTTTAAATTAGCGAAGGCGATGTCCTATGCTGTAGTATGCTCTGGCCCCATCCCAATGCGGCGTGGCGATGTAGCTTACAGCAGGTTATGGTTGCTGAACTGCTGGCTGTCCAGGTGGTGCTCTGAAAACAGTGTGGGCTTTATAGATAATTGGGCTAATTTTGAGGGCACTGCTGGCCTGTTAGGGCGGGACGGTATCCATCCCACTCGGGAAGGTGCTGCTCTCATTTCCTGCAGCATAGGTCATAGTCTCAGAACAGGCCTAGTTAATTTCTGACAATCCAGAGCCAAGGCCAGGGAGCAGACGAACAGGCTAAACCGACTGTCTGCTAGCTGCACAGAGTCGTCACTCAGGGCCCACTACATCGAGACTGTGTCTGTTCCCCGAGCTCAACAAAAAGGTAGAAATTTTCAGAGAGTTTGTTCCAGTAACCTAATCAATATAAAATTAGATCATACTGACTGTACAGCTGCTGCCAGCACCTTTGATCTAAAGGTGGGGCTATTAAATATTAGATCTCTTACATCTAAAGCGCTAATGGTTAATGAACTCATTACTGATCAGGAGTTTAATGTACTGTGTTTAACAGAAACATGGATTAAGCCAAATGAATATATAGCATTAAATGAAGCGAGTCCTCCTGGATACAGTTATATACACCAGCCTCGTCTAACTGGCAGAGGAGGAGGCGTCGCGGTTATTTATAACGATTATCTAGGTGTAACACAAAAACCTGGTTATAAATTTAATACATTTGAAGTTCTTCATACTCGTATAATGTATGTAGCCTCAAAAAATAAGTCTACCCAGTTAATTCCATTGCTTATTATTTACAGGCCCCCGGGGCCATATTCTGAGTTTCTTTCTGAATTCGCAGATTTTATCTCAGATCTGGTTATTTCCTTAGACAAAGCTTTAGTTGTCGGAGATTTTAATATTCACTTCGATAACCCAGAAGACCCTTTAAAAACAGCGTTTGTGTCCATCTTAGACTCAGTCGAGATTAAGCAGAATGTCATAGGACCGACCCATAATGGTGGTCACACCCTTGATCTAATACTAACATTCAGATTAAACGTAGATAATATAGTCATACTTCCACAGTCTGAAGTTATCTCAGATCATTGTCTCATCTCATTCAAGATATGTCTGAGTAATAATATATGCACCTCACCATGCTACTGTATTAAACGTACTTTCACGTCAACTACTGCACAGAGCTTTATAAATGATCTCCCAGAGTTATCAACTTTGATTGGGTCACTGTCAGCCCCTGCAGAACTTGATGAGGCAACTGAATGCTTAGAGTCAACATTCCGCCATACTTTAGATAATGTAGCTCCTCTAAAAAGGAAAATGGTCAGAGACAAAAAATTAGCACTCTGGTATAATGATGACACTCGCACATTAAAACAGACCACTCGAAAATTGGAATGTAAATGGCATCAAACAAAATTGGTAGTGTTCAAATTAGCTTGGAAGGAGAGCTTCCGGAAGTATAGAAAAGCTCTTAGTGCTGCGAGATCAACATATTTCTCCTCCCTAATAGAAGATAACAAAAATAATCCTAGATTCCTATTTAATGCTGTAGCAAAATTAACCAGGAATAAGTCCACTATCAACACATGCACACCTGCAGTATGTAGTAGCAACGACTTCATGATTTTTTTTTAATGACAAAATTGAGAATATCCGACAAAAAATTCAAACTACTAATTTAAGGTTAGACAATGAAAGTGACCTTGTAGTTAACAATATAACTGTATCAGATCATCAGTTAGAATGTTTTACTCCCCTAAAAGAAACTGAATTACTTTCATTAATCTCTACATCAAAAGCCTCAACTTGCGTACTAGATCCCTTACCGACACATCTATTCAAACAGATAATGCCTGGAGTAATTGAACCGCTTCTAAAAATAATAAATTCTTCTCTTATGATTGGCTATGTACCCAAATCCTTTAAACTAGCAGTTATCAAACCCCTGATTAAAAAACCTGACCTTGATCCCTGTCAGCTGTCCAATTATCGGCCAATATCAAACCTCCCCTTTATCTCCAAAATCCTTGAAAAAGCTGTGGCACAGCAGTTATGCTCATATTTACATAGGAATAACATCCATGAAATGTATCAGTCAGGATTTAGACCTCATCATAGCACAGAGACAGCACTGGTTAAAGTAGTAAACGACCTACTGTTGGCGTCTGATCAGGGCTGTGTCTCGCTACTTGTGTTGCTTGACCTTAGTGCAGCATTTGATGCCATTGATCATTCCATTCTTCTGGATAGACTAGAAAATGTTGTGGGAGTTAAGGGAATGGCCCTCTCCTGGCTCAGGTCTTATCTAACTGATCGTTATCAGTATGTTGATATAAATGGTAATATTTCTAGATGTACCGAGGTAAAGTTTGGTGTTCCACAAGGTTCTGTCTTGGGTCCACTGCTTTTTTCTCTATACATGTTACCTCTGGGCGATATTATTCGTAAACATTGTATTAGTTTCCACTGTTATGCTGATGACACACAGTCGTATGTCTCTGCAAAACCTGATGAGAGACACCAGATTAATAGAATTGAGGAATATGTTAAGGACATTAGACACTGGATGCTTATTAATTTCCTTCTGCTTAACTCTGACAAGACTGAAGTACTTGTGCTAGGACCACATGCAGCTAGAAGTAAGTTTTCTGATTACACAGTAACTCTGGATGGCCTTTCTGTTTCTTCACGTGCAGCAGTAAAAGACCTCGGAGTGATTATTGACCCCAGTCTTTCATTCGAAACTCACATTGATAACATCACCCAGATAGCTTTCTTTCATCTCAGAAATATTGCAAAGATAAGAAATTTAATGTCATTGCATGATGCAGAAAAACTAGTCCATGCTTTCGTTACCTCCAGGTTGGATTATTGTAATGCCTTACTGTCTGGATGTTCCAATAAGTACATAAACAGGCTTGCTCATTGGGGATAGATTAGGGATAAAATTAGCTCATGTTTTAAGTCGTTCAAATTCTGTAAAGCTGCTTTGCGACAATGTTTATTGTTAAAAGCGCTGTACAAATAAACTTGATTTGATTTGATTAACAAGCTCCAGTTAGTTCAAAATGCAGCAGCAAGAGTCCTTACTAGAACTAGAAAATATGACCACATCACGCCTGTCTTATCCACACTACATTGGCTCCCAATCAAATTTCATATTGATTATAAAATACTACTATTGACCTTTAAAGCACTAAATAGTCTCACACCACAGTACCTGAGTGAACTTCTGCTCCTCTATGACCCGCCACGCCTACTTAGATCAAAAGGTGCAGGCTATCTGCTGGTACCTCGTATAGTGAAGGCTACATCAGGGGGCAGAGCCTTTTCTTACAAAGCCCCACTGTTATGGAACAGCCTTCCAAGTAATGTTCGGGAATCAGACACAGTCTCAGCATTTAAGTCTAGGCTGAAAACATATCTGTTTAGTCAAGCCTTTTGTTAATGGTGTTTATGAGGTCAAGGAGTAGATCTGGAGGGTCCTCAGACATAGAGTGTTTTGGTAAACTGGGATGTATGGATGCTGTCAGTCCCCACTCGCTTGCTCACTCGAGTTTGACGACGGTGTAGTGGCTGGCTGCTTTATGTCCCGGGGCTCCCTCATGCCTGTGTTACCTTCTGGCTCTCTCCTTTTAGTTATGCTGTCATAGTTAGTTGCCGGAGTCCCTGCTTGTACTCGGTGCAATATGTATACTGTTCCTACTTATTCAAGTGACATTGGGCATACCTAACAACCTGTGTTTTCTTTCCCTCCCCCCCACCCCAAATCTGTCCCTCTGAGTTACATGGAGTCAACAGGAAATCTTTTGGTGGAGAGGGTGGAGACCTCGACTGGCTATCGTAGCCTGCAGGGAATCGGCCGTCAGACATTCTGTCGCATGTCCCAGACCCGGTGAAATGTAACTGAATTGTCTTGGCCAGCCCTAAGGGTCCCATCTGCATCTCATCATTGCTGAGGAGTGTGCTCCCATCACCCAATCAAGCATCCAGCCAGAGCAGGTCATGATATTTTTTACCATATTAACATGCCATTGTTGTGTGTTATGCCTGATGTAAAGACTCTCGTCTCCGCGAGCCTACCACACAGATTTAATACTTGTCATTTTTAGGGCATACCTAACAACGCGTTTTCTTCCCCCCCCCCATCTGTCCCTCTGAGTTACATGTTGATCCTGGGATTGAGATGCTGGCCTCTTCTGCCCCTCGGACCTGCTTGATCCATCCTGGTGCCCTGTGTCTGGTCGGAGTTTTATCGCACCGCTCCTGTGAAGGACGGCCCCATGAGGACAGTTGAGGGTTATACCTGTTAAAACTGTTAAGATTATAGTCAGGCTGTCTGTTGTTGCCCAAATGAGGATGGGTTCCCTTTTGAGTCTGGTTCCTCTTGAGGTTTCTTCCTCATGTCGTCTGAGGGAGTTTTTCCTTGCCACCGTCGCCACAGGCTTGCTCATTGGGGATAGATTAGGGATAAAATTAGCTCATGTTTTAAGTCGTTCAAATTCTGTAAAGCTGCTTTGCGACAATGTTTATTGTTAAAAGCGCTATACAAATAAACTTGATTTGATTTGATTTGGAAGGGGCCCTGAATCTGGAGACCTGAAATGAACTGAACCTGTTTTTCCAACAGGTTTGATTCTGCCCCCACTCCCTCCCCCACCCATCACAGCCTAGACCAACCGGTGCCCCATCACTCCCCCACTGACACACCTCTCCCCCAGATTATTACAGACATCAGTTGCACCCTTCTCATACCCTTCAACCCCCCCTGCACTACCTCCCTCCCCCATCTACTACAAATGAAGCCATCCATCACCCCTCCCTCCTGCAGCCTCTCCATAACAGTTGATCAGGTGAGAAGGGAGCTCAAGAAGGACAAAACAAGGAAGGCTACAGGTTCTGATGGCATCAGCTCCAGACTGCTGAGGGACTATGCAGACCAGCTCTGTGAAGTGATTCTGCATATTTTCAACCCTAGCCTCAGTCTGGAAAAGGTTCTTGTCCTGTGGAAAACTTCCTGTGTGGTTCCAGGTCCAAAGACTGTACACCCCAGGGAGCCAAACCACTTTAGACCTGTAGTCTTGACCTCTCATCATGAAGAGGATCATCCTCAACCACCTCAGACCCCACGTGAGTGCGGAACTGGATCCCCTGCAGTTCGCGTACCAACCAGGCATCGTTGTGGAGGATGCTGTTATCTACATGCTGCAAAGATCCCTGTTACATCTGGAGAACGCTGGAAGCACTGTGAGGGTCATGTTTTTTTACTTCTACAGTGCTTTCAACACGATTCAGCCATCTCTGCTCAGGGGGAAGCTGGAAGGAGGTGGAGTTGATTGTCACCTGGCTGCATGGACCATTGACTACCTCACTAACAGACCACAGTTTGTCGGACTTTGTGACTGCGTGTCTGATGTAGTAGTCTGCAGCACAGAAGCCCCCCCCCCCCAGGGTACAGTACTCTCCCTCTTCACCCTGTACACCTCGAACTTCAGATACAACATACACACTTGCCATCTCCAGAAGTTCTCTGATGATACAGCCATTGTTGGACATGTGTAAGAGGGGAATGAACAGGAATACAGGGGGCTCATCAATGACTGGTGTGGAAATAACAACCTCCACATCAACGCCAGGAAGACAAAGGAGTTGGTGATCAATTTCCACAGGAGAGCACCACAGATTACACCAGTAAATATCATGAGTTTGGGCATTGAGATCATGAGGGAATATAAATACCTGGGTGTTCAACTTAACAATAAACTGGAATGGACAACCAACACAGACACGTTGTACAAGAAGGGCTAAAGTCATCTCCACCTGCTGAGGAGACTGAGGTCTTTCAGAGTGTGCAAGACACTGTTGAGGACATTCTACAACACTGTGGTAGCATCTTCTTCACCGTGGTCTGTTGAGGATGTGGAAGCTCTGAGAGGGATAGGAAAAGGCTTAAGAAGCTGGTGAAAAGGGTCTGCCCTGTCCTGGTCTGCCGTCTGGAATCCATTGAGGAGGTGTGTGAGAGGAGGATGTTAGCTAAGCTAATATCAATCATGGACAACACCTCTCACTCCCTACGAGACTGTTGGTGCTCTGAGCAGCTCCTTCAGCAGCAGACTGCTGCACCCACAATGCAAGAAGGAACGCTACCACAGGTCTTTCATTCCAACTGCTGCCAGACTTTTCAATGACAGCCTGGCATAATGTAGCACTGTTTTTCAAGGTCATTATCAACTTTTGGTCACTTTATTAAGATCTCATCGTCATCTTCTACTTATGCTGTGCAACAATCTTACTATTTGGTACAATACCCTTTTCATTTGCAAGTATGTTCTTATTTAAGTTTCACTCATAATTGTTGTGTGCAACTATGTTCATAGCCTGTGCATTTTTTTTGGCATTTTTTGGTTACTTTACACACATTCCATCTTCATTATTTATGTTATGTTGTGCAATAACACTCACTATCTTGTGCAATATTTCTATTTCAGTTGCCAGTATTTTATTAGTGCAATATTTCTACTTCAGATGAAGTACTACTCTTATTTAAATTCCATTCTTATTCTCATCTCATCTCATTATCTCTAGTCGCTTTATCCTTCTACAGGGTCGCAGGCAAGCTGGATCCTATCCCAGCTGACTACGGGCGAAAGGCGGGGTTCACCCTGGACAAGTCGCCAGGTCATCACAGGGCTGACACATAGACACAGACAACCATTCACACTCACATTCACACCTACGGTCAATTTAGAGTCACCAGTTAACCTAACCTGCATGTCTTTGGACTGTGGGGGAAACCGGAGCACCCGGAGGAAACCCACGCGGACACGGGGAGAACATGCAAACTCCGCACAGAAAGGCCCTCGCCGGCCACGGGGCTCGAACCCGGACCTTCTTGCTGTGAGGCGACAGCGCTAACCACTACAAATAAACTTGATCTGATTTGATTATGGCAGTATTGTTATAAATGTGCTGAAGATGTTCCAAAAAGTACTTATAAGCAAACTGAAATCATTTCACCAACTTTTATACTGAAAACCACAAATAAAATTGGCAGCACGATGCATTTTTGTTTGCATAAACATTAAAATAACATAAGGGCTGACACCAACAACTATTTTTCTATCGATTAATCCATCAACTATTTTACAGAATCATGAAATAATAAGGGGGCGGCACGGTGGTGTAGTGGTTAGTGCTGTCGCCTCACAGCAAGAAGGTCCTGGGTTCAAGCCCCGGGGCCGGCGAGGGCCTTTCTGTGTGGAGTTTGCATGTTCTCGCCGTGTCCGCGTGGGTTTCCTCCGGGTGCTCCGGTTTCCCCCACAGTCCAAAGACATGCAGGTTAGGTTAACTGGTGACTCTAAATTGACCATAGGTGTGAGTGTGAATGGTTGTCTGTGTCTATGTGTCAGCCCTGTGATGACCTGGCAACTTGTCCAGGGTGAACCCCGCCTTTCGCCCGTAGTCAGCTGGGATAGGCTCCAGCTTGCCTGCGACCCTGTAGAAGGATAAAGCGGCTACAGATAATGAGATGAGATGAGATGAAATAATAAGCAGCAAGCAGTATCTGCTCTGAGATGCTGGGGGCGTGTCCACTGAAAGCACTGAAACCACGCCCAATCATGGTAAATGTGCAGTCTCCAATAATATCAGTGTCACAGAGCCGCAGTTTTACAAGAGCAGTTTTAGGCCATTGGCATTCAGCGCCACATCTTAGTGACTATTAGGTTATACCAATATTTACAACCATAAAAAGCAAGCAAAACTAAACTCCCTCACTGTGTGTGGAAAAGGCGGTGTGCGACTCTGTGCCAATCTGTCTCCAACATACAAAACCCAGCAAAAAAATAAGTCAGCTAAACTCTGTCTTACCTTTCCTCAGGAGAATTGGTGTTTCAATCAAGCTTGCTAAGTCAGTTTTTAGATCCATGTAACAGCCAGAGGCACACATGCTCACTTTGGCCTACCTGATGGGTGAGAACTGGCCAGAACTAGTGCTCTAGAGGAGTGCTCCGGTTATAGCCAACTCCATTGTACAACCTGCTTTCAGCCCAGACACACTGTTAAGCTAAAAATTATCATGTCACGAGATGATGCAGAAAAACCTCTATAACCTCTTAAATTACAGTAACACCTTACTGTCTGGTTGTTCCTTTAGGGGCATAAACAATCTCCGATTATTCCAGAGTCCTTATTAGAACTAGAAAATTTGATCAATTCTCCTCTCCCTTATGCACACTGCATTTTCTCCCAGGAAAATTCTGCATTTATTATACTTGTAATGACCCAAAAAGCACTGAAGGCTCTTGCTCTACAGTACCCGAATGACATTTTTGTCTTTAATTATCTAACCCATCTACATTAATCAAAAGGTACACGTCATTTATTAGTCCTAGAATCATGAAGACTTGAACGGTGGTGGAGCCTTTTCCTACAAAGGTCCACAACTATGGAACAATCTTCTAATTAATGTTTACAGACAGAGAATATGTCTCAATTTTAAGTCTAAAATTATTTTGTTAAACAGCTTTTCTCAAGGATGAAGGTGCAGATCAGGGGTGTCATAACTCAAGAAG
Organism: Neoarius graeffei; assembly: GCF_027579695.1. Classification (NCBI taxonomy): domain Eukaryota; kingdom Metazoa; phylum Chordata; class Actinopteri; order Siluriformes; family Ariidae; genus Neoarius; species Neoarius graeffei. The sequence goes on along the minus strand of NC_083572.1, from coordinate 116,693,661 downwards.
AGCTATTATCTATTTATACATGGTAGTTCTCATGCCTAATGGGATGCCAGTGCCTGACCCGGACAAATGTTGATTGTACCATCGTTACACTCTCTATAAACGTAAAGTTTACACTTTACCAATAAAATACATTCAATTACAATTTAAGATAACAATTTGGTGACTAAGGCTACATCCACACGACAACGGCAACGAGATGTTATTTAAAAATATATCGCGTCCAAATGGGCAACGATCAGTAAAATATCAGGTCCATATGGCAACGCAACGCTTGCTGAAAACGATGCAATACACATGCCACACCTCTAGGGGCGCTGTAAGACGGTCCCTTCGGAGACACCAGAACAATAGAAGAAGTAAGGACGCATGCGCATAAACTATTATGCGCGAGACTTCATATTAGCCACAAAGTCAGGAAAACCTGTTCGTAAAATTACGTTATAATGACCAAATACAATGAAAAGTATTTTTCCAGTCTCACCTGTGAAAGGTAATCCCATGTGATCTCGTTTGGATGGTAAACCTGTTGGTACAGTTAAACGCAGCACATGAATGAGGCATCTTTATTCTCCGCTTTGACCTATCCAATATGGCGGCGAGGATGACGTATGATTCTACGCGGAAGGCGGCGTCTTTAATGGTCCGGAATAAATTGAATGCTACACGTTGATGAATTAATTTATTGTTCTACGCCTTTTTTGAGGAATGTATTGTAGGACTTAAACCAACATCTGAAGAGGTGAGATCGCTCCTTTTTTTCCCTATTTTTGCTGGCGGGATTGACCCTGCCCTAAGGGCTATTTTCTCTCTCTCTCTCTCTCACTTCGCACCATTACACAATAAATATTCACAGTGAAAATATTTTGTAAGCGCGTTTCATGAACCAAGTTATAGGATTTGTTGACAACTCGCATCGAGTTCGTTACACTTCTACCCGGCGTGAAGCACTGACAGTCATGTGGTTGTGACGTCATCGTAAACAAATCCGTTCTACTCATCCAGACGACTTCGCAACGGCAACGTTGACAGATCCTTCCACTCTGGAACCCGTTCTCAAAAAGACTGTGTTTTGGGCACCCAAAATGCCGGTGCCGTGTGGACGCCAGGCCTAAACGATAAGCAATTGTATCGGAGTCACCTGAATCCGTTGCCGTGTGGACAGGGCCTAAGTAATCTGACACAGAGGCTACATCCCAAATGACATCCTATTGTACATTGAGTGCACGAGATAGTGCGTAGGGCAGAATAATCACTGAGAGTGTTACTGAGCTCCAGAGTGGCCTGATGTCTTACAGAGGTGTTCTTTATTTTCAGGATCTTCCTCTTTAGTGGAGAAAACTTCAGGTGGGTTGTCGAGGTCGTCTCCATGGTTGTAGATGTTCAGCTCCAGCGTCTCCTCTTTCTTCACACAGACTTCTGACACTTCAAAGGTCTCTCCATCTGAAGTCTCTCTTTTCATGTCCTCACACAGTTAAAGATAAAACAACAATAAAAGGTATTCAGCAAAAAAAAAAAAACCTTTAACATATCTTATCAACAGTTTTATAATTTGAAAACATTGTTTTTTGTAACACAAATCATCATTAACATTTACCTGTGAGGGATCAGGAGCCCGAAACATCCTGGAGGACTGCTGTCTGTCTCCTGCTGGCCTCATTATAACAGCTCTAAACAAATAATAATAATAATAATAATAATAATAATAATAAAGTAATTTCTATCTCTAAACTGTTTAAAAATAGGAATATTTGAAGCTGTTCATAAAGCTTTAAAGCACAAATAATTTGTTTTACTGTTAAAAAGTTAAGAAACAAAAGAAAAAAACCCAGACCATGTTTGTTTAGCTGCGAGGTTAGTTAGGTAAATATATAGGAATTATTTTTTATTCTTGATTGGTGTAAGCTGGCGATGAAGAGTGGCTTAGAACAAGTTTAGTCAAAAGTATAAAATCCCTGTGGCTGTCTGGCTATACCTCCAAAGAGGTTTTCAAAATTGAGAGATACACTGCAACACTGCAATAACAAACACTTTTACTATAAACTTTCGCATATAACGAACTTAGTTTGTGTCCCCTGCCTTTAGTGACAATTAGCCGGTCTTTAAAAATATATATCACTGTCACGTCCATGCGTGTTGGAGCTTGGAGCATGCATGCACACAGCACCATTAGGACAAATTACTATGCAGCTTTCCAGATTAGAGCAAGGACTCTCTAAACACACAAACTTGGCAAAGTATGCGTGTTATACCTAGTGTCTCAGGTTACCAACCCTTGTATCTGTGTATTACCTTTCTGGTTTTGAGTTTGTTTTGTGTATTTGGACTCTGCCTTTCGTTTTTACCTTCACCATTCTGTTTGTGACCGTTGCCCGTTTCACAACCCTGCCTTTGTCTTATGGTTTTGAACTGTTTGCCTGCCTGTTTGTAAATAAACACTCTTCCTGCAATTACAGCAGTCATTTGCCTGCTTACATGGCACACTGATCCATGCGTTCCTCTTCCCCCCCAGAGACAAACAATAAATAATCAAGTCTGCAGTCAAGTTAACAATACGTGTTAATCTCATAAAACAAAGGCTTAATGAGCCTCACTTAGGTGTCGATCACTAACGATTATTGAGAATGTCGATCAAAGGATCAATAAAAGGATGCAATGACTGCTGATACTGCTAAACTTGTCACCTAGTTAAAGCACACCAGCAGCGTTTTTATACCACCCGCCCTGCCCAGCACCATGGTGTAACATAAATGACATCATCAGTGATTTGTGACACACGAATGAAGTGAATGGTGAGGATTTAGAAAACACAGCAAGTCAGTGGGTGTATATTGACAGCAATACACCAGTAACCTCCATCATTTCCATAACAGATGAAGAAATCAATCATCGCCTCCATTCGTGATCCTTTAACGCAGTCAGTGAACTGCAATAGTCACTCAGAAGGAGAAATTCGTGATAAGAAGGTGACTAAAATTCTGCATATAACGTGAGCGATTGGTGTGACAAGCAGGTCTATTTCAGCATTACAAACTTTTCTGTATAACGAACTATTTGGACGTCCCACAAGAAGTTTGTTATCGTGGGGTTGCAGTGTATTTATTTAGCATGCTTGCAACTTCTGTTGGTGAGTTCAGTTAAATCCTTGAAACCTATCTTTGCTCGCATGTCTACTCTCTGTGTTTCATAAGGCTATCCTGCACAGTAATTTTCCATCACATTCAGCCAACTCAGCTTTCTGAAATTACATTTTCCAATGTAATTTCAGAATTTCTCTATGTATTCAGCAGCAACGAGAAGCTCTTTGTTGTGAAAGAGTGATCCAGGTCCATCATCAGTTAAGAGTGAACTAAAGTAGTACACTGGCTACAACATTGTTCGGGAAAAGCACGTTAGATTAACAATGGATCTTAAAAGGCAGTTAAAGACACTTAGGCCCTGTCCACACGGCAACGGATTCAGGTGAATCCGATACAATTGTTTATCGTTTAGGCCTGGCGTCCACACAGCACCGGCGTTTTGGGTGCCCAAAACGCAATCTTTTGAGAACGGGTTCCAGAGTGGAAAGATCTGGCAACGTTGCCGTTGCGAAGTCGTCTGGATGAGTAGAACGGATTTGTTTACGATGATGTCACAACCACATGACTGTCAGTGCTTCACGCCGGGTAGAAGTGTAACGAACTCGATGCGAGTTGTCAACAAATCCTATAACTTGGTTCATGAAACGCGCTTACAAAATATTTTCACTGTGAATATTTATTGTGTAATGGTGCAAAGTGAGAGAGAGAGAGAGAGAGAGAGAGAGAGAGAGAGAGAGAGAGAGAGAAAATAGCCCTTAGGGCAGAGTCAATCCCGCCAGCAAAAATAGGGAAAAAAAAGGAGCGATCTCACCTCTTCAGATGTTGGTTTAAGTCCTACAATACATTCCTCAAAAAGGGCGTAGAACAACAAATTAATCCATCAACGTGTAGCATTCAATTTATTCCGGACCATTAAAGACGCCGCCTTCCGCGTAGAATCATACGTCATCCTCGCCGCCATATTGGATGGGTCAAAGCGGAGAATAAAGATGCCTCATTCATGTGCTGCGTTTAACTGTACCAACAGGTTTACCGTCCAAACGAGATCACATGGGATTACCTTTCACAGGTGAGACTGGAAAAATACTTTTCATTGTATTTGGTCATTATAACGTAATTTTACGAACAGATTTTCCTGACTTTGTGGCTAATATGAAGTCTCGCGCATAATAGTTTATGCGCATGCGTCCTTACTTCTTCTATTGTTCTGGTGTCTCCGAAGGGACCGTCTTACAGCGCCCCTAGAGGTGTGGCATGTGTATTGCATCGTTTTCAGCAAGCGTTGCGTTGCCATATGGACCTGATATTTTACTGATCGTTGCCCATTTGGACGCGATATTTTTTTAAATAACATCTCGTTGCCGTTGTCGTGTGGATGTAGCCAGGGCTCGAAATTAACTTTTTTTCTTTGTGTCCCCCAGTGGTCCCGAATTCTGTGTTGTATTGTCCCGAATGGAAGCAATAGTGGCCCCATTTTTTTCCTCTCTGAAATAACCAGTGGTTAATATTATCATATGAAGTTACTATTATATTTGTAACTATGCGATTTTGAACCCTTTATATCATTTTTACAATAAGTCACAAGACACAAGCGACACGTCCTATACATCATCTACTTCAAAATTACAGTTATTGCATTTTCAGTTTATTAAACTTTGGCGATCTCACTGTATGAATAGATACCCGTTTATTTAAAGGGGCCAACTAGCTCATTCAGAAAATGTTTCAACTCCCTACATCTGCAGTACACTTTAGTTGAAAATAAGACCCCTTTTATGTTCATTTCATCTACTTATACCTTGAATATCTGTTGGCACTTATAAGGCCAACTTATAATTTTCACCATTACCGTTATCCATAGCCCTGTGATGACCTGGCGACTTGTCCAGGGTGAACCCCGCCTTTCGCCCGTAGTCAGCTGGGATAGGCTCCAGCTTGCCTGCGACCCTGTAGAACAGGATAAAGCGGCTACAGATAATGAGATGAGATGAGACCGTTATCCATTTTTATGAACTTTCCGTTATCCATTACCGTTACCCATTTTTATGAACTTTCCGTTATCCATTTTATGTACTTTCCGTTATCCATTTTATGTACTTTCCGTTATCCATTTTATGTACTTTCCGTTATCCATTACCATTACCCATTTTTATGAAAATTCCGTTATCCATTTTATGAACTTTCCGTTATCCATTACCGTTATCCATTTTATGAACTTTCCGTTATCCATTACCGTTATCCATTTTATGAACTTTCCGTTATCCATTTTTATGAACTTTCCGTTATCCATTTTATGAACTTTCGCTGCCGAAGCGTGGGTGCAAATGTTAGCAACATCAGCATAGTGACAGGTCCGAGCCTAGCTGTGCTGCTGACTGACTAAACTTTCTGAACTAGAAAGACACCAAGAAAACTCACTTATTCTGTTGAACGGTATCTTCCGTCAATATCATCCACATCATTCCTGTTGTATTTTATAACGTGTCTAACAGTGTTCATTAAGTTCATTCAGTTGCTAGCGTTGCCTGCAGACCAGGCGATGACACTTTGGATGCTGAAGGTCCAGGAGACGTTATGTCTGGGCTTTCAGTTTCTTCCCCGCGGTCGGTCCGCTTCAACCACTTCAGCATTTTTGTTCTGGCAAGAGTCACCGCAGCGTGTGCGGTAGCAATTCCATTCCAAGTCCATATAATGCGGACTCCGGCCGAATATTTCTAGAACAGAATGCGCTGCTCTGTAGCCTACGGATGCAGGTGCATCGAAAGTGTAGCTGCTATGTATTTTTCGCTGTTAACGTTTTAAAATTAAAATTGACAAATTAGGTGAATGTCTACGTATGTGTTACGGCTTTGTAAATAATATTAATGTAGAACTTTTTTTCTAGATCTATTTTTTTTCCATTGTCCCGGGATTGTCCCAGATATGATAATTTTGTGTCCCGATGACATTTTTTATGGTCCCCGGGACATCGGGACACCGTTAGTTTCGAGCGCTGGATGTAGCCTTAGGGAAACCCACCCTGGGTTCGAACCCAGCGACCGGCGAGGGCCTTTCTGTGTGGAGTTTGCATGTTCTCCCCGTGTCTGTGTGGGTTTCCTCCGGGTGCTCCGGTTTCCCCCACAGTTCAAAGACATGCGGTTAGGTTAATATGGGACGGCCTTGGGCTGAGGTGCCCTTGAGCGAGGCACCGAACTCCCAACTGCTCCCCGGGTGCTGTTAGCATGGCTGCCCACTGCTCTGGGTATGTGTGTGTGCTCATTGCTCACGTGTGTGCATGTGTGTGTTCACTACTTCAGATGGGTTAAATGCAGAGAGGAAATTTCATAAGTGTGTGACGAATAAAGTTGTGCTTTCTTTCTTTTTCACCCCTGACCTATGGGCAATTTAGAGTCGCCAACTGAACTAATGTATGTCTTTGGACTGTGGGAGGAAACCAGAACACACAGAGGAAACAATCAGGCATGAAGAGAGCATGCAAACTCCACACACAAATGGACCAAGCACCTTCTTACTACAACAAGGCAATAAGCCTTTATTTATCACACATATACTCAAACACAAACTTAAAGCATATACACAGAGACATGGCCTCACTTTCGTTTATAAAAGCCTTGAGACCTCAAGAATGGCACAGGAATAGTTTTAAGCGTCAACAATAAATCTAATGTAGTAATTTTTACGATTAAAGTGATTTACAGAGGTAGCGGTCTGAGTGAATGACCTTGACGTCTGTAACGTCACAACAGGAAGTCTATCGGTCTTGTCGCCATTTCCGCTATACTAAAACACAGAGCTGACTGCAACTCCGATCCTCCATTTTGAGCTAATTTATCGCCATGCCACGTAGATGTGTTGCTGGCCGGTGCAGCAACATGACAGAAGGTGGATTTATGTTGCATTCATGGCCCAAGAATGTTCAAACTGCAAAGATTTAGACATGTTTTGCGAGAAGTTAACGGGCACATTGGGCGCCTATGAAGTGGTCTCTCCTCTGCTCTGCACATTTTACTGAAGACTCGTACGAAACCTCTGATCTTTTGAGAAGCGTTGGCTATAAGCCCGTATTGAAAGAGGGTGCAGTACCAACAATTAAAAAAAAAAAGAAAACAAGAAAAGGAAAGTATTTATTTATTTGCTTTCGTTTATTTAAAAGGGACAATGCACATTAATCAACATCTCCTTCTGAATTAAAAATGTAAACGTGCCAGAGTTAGCAAATTAGCTAATTTTCATCTGTAGTCCCTTGGCAGGTCAGTACAGCAACATAAAACAAAACAACAACAAAAAACAAGCACCCAGCACAAGAATGAGTAATTTTGTATAAGAGTGATGTGCGACCTGAGGGCTATTCATGGTTATAAGACTGATTAATTTTGATCCATCTCTTAAGTCTGGTTTTAAAATTTGTATAATTTGAACTTTCCCTTACCTCACAAGGAAGACTATTCCAGTAGTTATGGTGATGATACACGGGGCAACTTTTTGGGCAATGTTGCCGAGCAATGTTGCTGGGCAATTGCGTTTTGACTCTTTTCTATTGAGATTGGGCAACATTTAGGGTGTTCACACGGCACATATTTGCATCGATGCTGCACCGATGTATTTTGTTGCGATATATCTTACACCGGTGTAAATTTTGCGGAGCGTTCACACGTCACAAACCTGCTTACTAGAGAGAAGCGTGTTAGCACCGGTGCAGCCCCACTTGCGGTCACACGGCAGTTTCTGCGACCGTGCTATAGCAAAAACTTTATTACTATCATTTCCTTTGATAGTAATAAAGTTTTGATATTTCCTTTTATTACTATCATTTCCTATCATTATTACTATAATTTCCGATAGTAATAATGCGGAAATGAAATATGCGCATGCGTGAAAATGTACTTCTTTTTCCCGGTTGTCATGGCATCACCAAGCGCCGGGAAAACAACGTGGATGAAGACACCAGTGTTGCCAGATATTGCTGACGTTTTCCACCCCAAAATATGTTCAAATCCGCCAAAATGCACTTAAAACTGCCAAATCTGGCAACACCGGAAGACACGCAGTTCTGTTGTTGTTGATATTCGCCATTTTGGAAGCGCAAAATACCAGGATGCAAATTGTGCAATGCTCGTATGTAATCAACTCTCCTCACGCGTAGCGAGTCTACCCCTGTAGCGTTCAGACGTCCCATTTTATATCGGTGCTGCCCCGCAAACTAGCATTTACTCCGGAGTAAATTTCTTAAACCACCTCCCGAGCAGGGTTAGATTTGCACCGGTTTAAGCAGCTTTCAGGGGCGACACCGCTATAACTTTGTACCGTGTGAACGCTCTACCGGGGCAGCCCCGGTGCTACACCGGAGTAAAAGTTGCCGTGTGAACACCCCTATTGTTTCTTTCTGAATGGTTTTGATAATCTCTGGCAACTTTTTGAGATAAGCCAATCAGAACGCGAGTATCGAGTCATGTGACCTCCGGTGAGGTTCGGATCAGAAATTTCAAACAAATATGGCGGCCGCTCAGTGTCAGTGGAGTGAAGAGATGGAGAGACTCCTCATCTGTTTTTACGCCGGTAAGTTGTTATTTTAATATTCTATATGGAGGAATTTACCTCACCAAAGCTCTAAAAAACAACAGACAGCTTGATTAAATGGTCACAGAAAAAATTAAGACATCGATTTTTTTTAGCTAACTGTAAACTGCCGTTGCTAACTGTTGTTGCCCATTGTTAGTTGCCCTGTGTCTCACCTAGTTGCCCGTTGCCAGCAACATTGCTCGGCAACATTGCCCAAAAAGTTGCCCCGTGTATCATCACCATTAGAGGCCCTTACTGAGAAGACTGTATGCCCAAGTTTACTATATCTGCGTTGTATCATACAGTCTCCTCGGGTGGTTGCCCTAGTTACCCTGCCACTACCATCCATCTGCTTCACAAATTCACTCAATAGGGGAGGTGCAAGCCCATGTAATATCTTAAAAATTAGGCAAGCATCTAAAAAATGTAAAAAAAAAAAAAACTATCAAAATTAAATAAATTGTACTTCTTAACAATATGACAGTCATGATAGCTGATTGTTTTTTTTTTTTTTGTCAAGAACTTTTAAAGTTTGCTTATATAGGACCTCTATTGGTTTCAAAGTTGTCTTATTAGCTTGAGACCAACTTGTGAAACAATACGAAATGTAAGAAAAGATCATGGCATGCATAAAGAGGTTAGCTGCCTCTATTGTTAAATATGGTTCTATGTGTCTAAAATTCGCCAGGTTGAATTTAATGGTGTCGATCACCTTTTTAACATGTTTTTTGAACGTTAGGTTAGAGTCTAAAATGATTTCAAGATATTTAAAATCAGATACAGCCATGAGCTTTTCTCCACCAATTAAAACATCAGGTTGATGTGTCTTAACATGTTTCTGTGAAAAGAACATACAAACTGTTTTATTTATGTTTAAATGTAAGCATGAGTTTCTTAACCACTCAGAAACATGGACCAAGGCTGCAGTTAACTTGCTTGCAGCTTGTTGTTTGTTTTTTGCATGTACATAAAGAACTGTGTCATCAGCATACATACGTATGTTGACAGATTGGCATACTGATGGCAGATCATTAATGTACAGACTAAACAAGATAGGTCCCAACACTGATCCCTGTGGCACTCCTATATTACAGTTTTGATAAGTGGAATGAGTATTGCCAATAAGTACACTTTGTTTCCTGTTAAGTAAATAAGAACTCATTCATTTAATGGCATCTATTGAAAAATTAAAAAAAGATAGTTTTGCTATTAGTGCTTGATGGTTCACAGTGTCAAAAGCCTTTTTAAGATCTAAAAACACTGCGCCTATTTCACCACCTTTATCTAATTGGGATTTAACACTTTCCAAAAAATAACAATTAGCTGTTTCTGTGGAGTGGTTGGTGCGAAATCCAAATTGTTTTGGATGCAGTGGGGTGCGGCCCAGATTTAGGTGTGCTGTCAGCTGTTCCGCTACCCATCTCTCAGCCGCCTTGGATACCACTGGTAGGATGCTGACAGGTCTGTAATTTGACACAGATGTTTTATCACCAGACTTATAGACAGGAGTTATGACTGCTATTTTCAAGATACTGGGAAATACACCACTTTTAACTGAAAGATTGATCATATGAGCGATGGGATGAGCTAAAGCATCCTTATGTGATTTTAGAAATGTGGTATCCAAGCCATAGGCATCCTTTGCTTTTGAATTTTTCAGAGATGCAATGATTCTTTTCACTGCTAATTCAGATACCTCCATTATTCTAAAAGATGGTTTTGCCTCATCAATAAGGACACATGGTGTAGTTCCAGTTGGCAAGCCTTGGGCCAGCTCCTCAACTGAGTTTATAAAAAAACATTAAAAGTGCTTGCTATCATACCTTCATCTTGGATCACTATACCGTTTACCTCAAGTTCAGATACAGTTGTTTGCTGTTCATTATTCCTATTAGTTAATTTGTTAAGATTTTTCCAGATAAGTTTCCCATTACCCTGTGCCTGGTTTATAACTCTAATAAAAAAAATCTGCTTTAGCCTTTCTTATGCCCCTTAAAACCTTGTTTCGAACGGTTGTGAAAATATGCCCGTCACTTCTATGCCCTGATTTAAGTGCTTTCATCAGAGAAAGATCTCGCTTTTTCATTTGTTGCCAGAAAGTATCATTAAGCCATGGTAAGATGTTCTTTTGCCTGTGTTTATATTTAACCTTCCTGCTAAAGGAGGATATTACTTTCTTAATGGTTGTTAAGAAAGTGTTACAGCTGTGCTCAGTGTCAGTACTGGATATGAGGTCAGACCAGTCTATTTGTTTTATAGCATTTTCCAAATTGGCCATTTCATTTTTTGGGATTCTCTCATGGTATTGATTTGTTTTGGTATTATTTCTCAATAGTTTTTTGGTTATTTTCCGTACCATTAACGTGATATTATGATCTGACAGGCCAGTTAACATGTTGTATGCCTTAGTGACTCTCTCTGGTCTGTTAATAAATATCAGATCAATTTGGGTTTGGGAAGAGTTAGTTACTCTTGTTGGTCCTTGTACCAGCTTTTTAAAGCGAGTTCAGTTGCACCAGTTCTCCCGGAGAGTGAGTCAAGGGTTGTTGGTAAAACCTGGGATGGGACAGAATGGGACGGGACATATCGCTCGGGCAGTGACCTCCCCGCGGTTGTTGCTAAAACCAGTGACACCCCCAGGGTATCTGCACATTTTTCAAGTACAAATTTAAAGACTTTTAAGACCTTTTCAAGACCTCTAAATGGAAAAATTAAGACTGTACCATGGCAAAGACAGTGATAAATACGACAACTTAAAACTGTTTTCTGCAATAGTTTTTTTACTAACTTTAAGAAGAATGCACACAATTGGTGAACAACAGGGTGCATCAATGGCAACGGTTAGACATGCAAACAGCTGAAACAAAGTCGTGTGTTCTGGGCCTGCAGAACTACTGTAGCAGCAAGGAGAAGACTGGTGTTTACTGGAGAAAACACCATGAATCATTTCAAAAACGAAAACAATAAACGGCAAGTAGAACCAGCTGAACAACCTTAGCCGGCATTATTTCAATCCCCAAAGATTATCTTTGATGACGTGTGATTTTGTGTCCGACAGCAAAATCAGTCTGCGTGTCGTACAGTATACAGCTGGCTGAGGAAGTTCTCGAGTATCTTCTGCATTATAGCAGGTAACAGCATAAACCTGTTTATGCAGTCATACAATCATCAGAGCGTTACATTAAACACAGAAAAACTACTGTCACCTTTCATAACCATTATCAATATTAATCAATGTGTTGTAATAACTAAACTAATTATCATCAGTGCAATTGTTATATCAATGTTCATTATTCAAAATAATCATTAATTATTATCTATAATCCATGAATAATTGTTTGTATTACTACTACTACTAATAATAATAATAATAAACGACTTTTTTAATAATAATTTTTAAAAAATTACCTCAATTTTATAACATTTTAATAATCTCTACTTATTAGCTACATTAATTAATAATTAATAGAGTAGCAATTATAATTCAGTATTATTAATTACTACTTAATAAGCAGTGATTATCAAAATGTAATTTAATAATAAGTAGTTATTATCATCAACTACTAAATTATACTAATAAATAATAAGTAGTGATTATTAAAATGCTACAAAATTGAGTTATAAGATTGGTTAAAATTATTATTAAAAAAGTAGTAATTATTAGTAGTAGTAGTAGTGATACAAACAATTATTCATGGATTATAGATAATAATTTTTTTTAATAGTGAACATTGATATAACAATTGAACTGATAATAATAATAATAATAATAATAATAATAATAATAATAATAATAATAATAACAACAACATTAACAACAAGTATTACTAGTAGTATTATTGTTTATTATTAGTAGTAGTAGTACAGTTATTTTATATCAGTGTTCACTATTTTAAAAAATTATCTATAATCCATGAGTATTTGTTTGTATTCTACCAATTACTACTTTTTAATAATTTGTAATAATTTTAATAACTTAATTTTATAACATTTAATAATCCCTAGTACTTATTAATCACTAATTCATAAGTAGTAATGATTAATAATCAATAATAATTACTATTACTACTAATTATTATTAGTGGTTGTTAATATTATTCTTATTATTATATTAAAAACACTGTTGTAGACGATAAGTAATAAAATTAAAAAACTTTTTGTACAAATTATTTATATTGTACTATATTTAGAATTATTGTATTTTCTGGAGTTCTTTTTAATTGAGTTTTGAAATAAAGGTTGTTTATATATTTATATTAAACTTAGTACAATAAACAATGTTAATTATGTAAAAAAATGATGCTAATCATTGCTATCATTATTATTATTATTTCCTATAATGGTGATGATACACGGGGCAACTTTTTGGGCAATGTTGCCGAGCAAAGTTGCTGGCAACGGGCAACTAGATGAGACACAGGGCAACTTTTCAGGGCAACAACAGTTAGCAATGGCAGTTTACAGTTAGCTAAAAAAAAAAAAAAAATCGATGTCTTAATTTTTGCTGTGACCATTTAATCAAGCTGTCTGTTGTTTTTTAGAGCTTTGGTGAGGTAAATTCCTCCATATAGAATATTAAAATAACAACTTACCGGCGTAAAAACAGATGAGTCTCTAAAAACAGTCTCTCCATCTCTTCACTCCACTGACACTGCAGCCGCCATATTTGTTTGAAATTTCTGATCCGAACCTCACCGGAGGTCACATGACTCGATACTCGCGTTCTGATTGGCTTATCTCAAAAAGTTGCCAGAGATTATCAAAACCATTCAGAAAGAAGCAATGTTGCCCAATCTCAATAGAAAAGAGTCAAAACGCAATTGCCCAGCAACATTGCTTGGCAACATTGCCCAAAAAGTTGCCCCGTGTATCATCACCATAAGCCCCATTTTCCACCTGACTCTTGTGCGCATGCGCGAACCCCCCTGCGTTTCACTCCGGAGCGCTTGACCTCTAACACACACGCGCGCCTTGTGTCCGTGAAAAGCCAGTTTCCCAGTCCACCGTGTCCCCAGCGCTGCGGTACCGGCTTTAAACACATTTGTGCGATCCAGCGCTTTTTATCGCAAACGATTCTTCTCCTTATTTTGGGGGTATTTGTCATCCCCCAACCACTTGTCGTTAAACAGACATCTTCCCATAATTATCAATGCTTTCTAGCGCCCACGTAAGCTACCTGCGCATCTCTCACTCTTCACAACCACCGCACCACACCACACTACAACCACCGCACCACACCCACACCACACTTCCTCCAGTAGCCTCCTAACGTTAGTTCTTGATCTACAGAATGCACAGAAGACGCACAGAACCAATGCTGCCCCCAAAAGGTACGCTGGTCACTTTTAAAATTACGGTTAAAAAAATACCCCAAACCGGATGGAGACATTTCACTCGTTCGGTCCAATATTAAATTTAATACCTCCCTTTCGAAAATTCCAGTCATTCCAAACAATTTAAGACGTTTTTAGGCCTTGAAAACCAAAAGTTGTATTTAAGACTTTTTAATGACCCGCGGGAACCCTGCATCCCGTTCCATCCCAGGTTTTAGTAATTGCCTGAGCCGAGCAGTAATGGCAGAGTACACAGTATGGAGAGAATGAGTGAAGCAGCCGTCTGATTTTCTCCACTGGATACTGCTGCCATCTCGCCCTCACGTGGAAGAAGCGAATGAACAGAGAACTGAACGAACAACTGAAAGTCAGATTGTTTCAAAACAATCAGCCACAAGGTCGGACTTCAAGAAGTGAGAACACACACAGGTAAGCTCCGACTCTCATTTGGATACAAAACAACAAAAACAACACTCGTTGTTTACCTGCATTTAGATTAATACATGTAACTTGTATTGTGTGTTTAAGTTACTGGTATAACAGGGCTCCAGAGTGCGACCAATTTGGTCGCACGTGCGCCTTAATTTCGGAGTGGTGCGCCTTAAAAAAATCTTTGGTCGCACCGGTGCGACCAGCTGTCTGAGGGAGAGGTGGGCGTGGGGGACGCGAGACTAACCTTTCCATTTTACCCCGCAAATGGGTAATGCTTGTAAGCTGCAAATATATCATAGCCACCACGTCCGTAGATCAAAACATCAACATTCGGCCGCTTGAGTAGGCTACCTGCCTTTAAAACAATGGGATCGAACGTTGCCAGACCTAACTGTTTACAGCGGTGCGCGCAGACTGTTCTGCATACTGCATAGTGCAGTGGTGCACAGGCTACGCTCGGCTTTGCTGTGATTCAGCAACAAACCGACTGATACAATTAGACAGCGACATCGTTGAGTAAATGGAAGCTCGAGATAATAAAGCATCATTAAATGTTACGAGTCACGAAGCGCCACGGCATCCCACACTAACCTTGTCCAGCTCCAATGCTATGCTAGTCTCTTTCCGTCAACCACAAAAAGAACACAACCATAAAGTATTCCCAAGCCGTAATTGTGTATAATTTCAAAACAAAGGTTTCAGTATCCAGTCGAAATGGGGGCCTGTCAAAGCATTGTACGTCATTTGTTCGACCGCGGGAATTCGACCGCGGGAGTTCTCTGACTGGGATAGCTGAACACATTTCATTCACGTAGCTAAATGTTAGTCATGAACTAGTACAATGAAACGAACTATAGATAGTTTTTTTGTTCCTAGTGCAAGGGCCTCTGTGTCCGTGGAGGGACAGAAAGACAAAGATGACGAGACCACAGCAGAGACAGCAGAAACGGTAAATGAACCCGAGCTAAAGAAAAAGACGTACACGTTTCGAAGAGAATGGCTTAGTCAGTTTCCTTGGCTGAGGCATAGTAAAGAGGAGAACGTTATGTTCTGCATGTATTGCAAGGAGTGCGGAAAGACCATGGCAGGCAATACTTCTTTTGTTACCGGGTGCAATACATTTCGAATTGAGACACTTAAAAAACACAGTGCATCCGCGAAACATATATCATGCCGGGATAAATGCACTGCGCAAGTTTCACCCCTTCCCAATGCTTTTCAGCGCCAGACAGCTGCTAATAGGTCAGCTGAAGAGGCCGAGATGATTGCCAAATTTAACATCGCATATAACATAGCCAGAGAGGAACTCCCGTTCACTAAGTTTCGTTCAGAAGTTATCCTTCACAAAAAAAAATGGGCTGGCTATAAACCCAACATATAGCAACGACATGGCCTGCGCCCAGTTTATAGGGGTTATAGCAGACACCCTAAAGGGGAAAACGAGTGTGGAGATAGCGAGCAGCCAATATATGTCACTTCTCATTGACGGAGACACGGATGTTTCCTCGAGAGAGTGCGTCATCGTCTTTGGACGTTGCTTGCGGAGAGGGAAGCCTGTCAACCTGTTGATCGGTCACGTCGAAGTTGAACATGGACATGCGCAAGGTAAGATGCTCCCTCTAGTGGCTGTCATAATAATATAGCTAATAATCATTTTTTCATCGCAAACTCGGTATATTTACAATCAGCAATATTCTGCAACATTATATTTATCATTATAGTTATATAATAGTATAATTATTATTGTGGTGTAATATTCTACTTAAATAGGATATATTGAAAAATCAAAAGTGGATTGCATTATATTAAAAATATTGATTTCATAGACCCTAGTCATTTTTTGCCTTTATAATTTCTTCATAGGACTTTATGCAGCCTCAAAGCAGGCATTTGAAGCTCTTGGGGAGCAGTGCTGTGACTGGCTACATAAGACAGTTGCCCTGGGTGCGGATGGTGCGGCAGTAAATCTGGGAAGCAAAGGCGGCGTCATAGCCCTGATGCAGAGGGAGGCAGGGGACCACATTATCCCTTTCCACTGCATGCCTCACAGGTGAGACCAGCTTTCTCTTCAAATTAGAACTTACCCAAGGGTCATATTACTGAATCGAATTGATATGGCTACATGTGAAATTGTGCTTCTCTTCAGATTGGAATTGGCAATGTTGTCTGTGCAAAGGGAAAATCCGCTAATCGGCCAGTTGTATGACCTTCTGCATCTGATTTGGAAAACCTACCATTTCAGCCCAAAATCAATGAGGGAGCTGAGGGCCATTGGAGCTGACTTGGGGATAAGCCCTTTGATGCCCAGTGGAGTGAAGGGGACAAGGTGGCTCCCACATGTGTCTAGAGCACTGGAAACATTTCTGAAGCCAGGGCAATTCACTGCTGTATACTACCATATGGACCATTTGGCCGGGAGTGCTACCAATGCAGACATTGCAGGCCGGGCTGCAAAGGCCAGTACATATTGTCACTAAATTAGTTTAGTTTATACCCTTGAATTCGTTTAATGAAACTAGCTAATCTGTATTATACTATGTGACTATTGTTTTACGATACAGGTCAAGAAGTCAATGGAGGATTCCACTTTTGTGGCCTTTTGCCATTTTATCACTGATATATTCAGTGGAATTAGCCATTTCAGCCTCTTACTTCAAAAAGACGAGGTCATCCTACCACAAGTAAGAGATATAAGTAAACCTGAGCTGGAGATGTGTTTCTGGACATTAGCTGTGTTATTAATACCTTAATGTTAAATGTAAACAGGCAGTGTGCGGCCTTGACAAGCTGCTGATGACAACAGAGGCAATGCTTGCAAGGCCTAAGCCGGGCAGAAGACTAGCGGAGTTCTTGGCTGACCTGACACAGCAGAAGAGGCAGCGGCAGCATACACAGGAAACAACATACACATTCCAGGTATACAGATGGTTTTGTCTAGCACTTACACAGTGAACAGTGTATTTGTACAAACATTTCCAACATTTAAAACATCTGGTTTGCAACACAGACAATACCGCTCAAAGGTGAGGCATCCGAGCTGACGGGTGGACTTGCTGGCACCAAATTAAAAAAAGCAATGGGTGCAACAATTGTGTCAACGTTGAACCACCTGAAGGCCAGATTTAGCAGCATCCTAGGCAAGTGTAGTTACCACATCCTCTACAAAACTGCTGTTAATTATGCACATTGTGCATTTACTAAAATGTAGCTTTTCTTACAGTAGGGGAGCATTCCCTGGTGAGCACAACACAGGCTGTCAAGGCCTTTAATATTTTTAACCACGAATGCTGGCCTGAAATGAGAGAAGACCTTGTAGACTATGGTGCAGAGGATCTGGACTTTCTGCTCAATCACTTCTCCATAGTTCTTCAAAGGCAGATAGTGAATTACTTCGACAATGTAATATGTCTGATAATAGGTATGCTGTGAATGTGAACTGATTATCTGTGTAATTATTTTCAGAAATTCTGTTGACATAAACCAAGCCAAGGAGGAATTTCAAGGTCTCAAATTGCTGATTTCACAACTCTTCATGGACAAGACCTACCTCAGCCTTTGGGAGATTATACTAACAAGGGAGCCCTACTGCACTGATTTCAAGGTACATTTTAAATATATATATATATATATATATATATATATATATATATATATATATATATATATATATATATATAAAAGTTTGTGTCAGTTTGCTATATTAACATTGCTGAATTTAACTTCTTGGATGCATTTCCCAGAACATCCTACACCTTGTTCAAATTATGCTGGTCCTCCCAGTCTCAGCTGCAGTGTGCGAGAGGGGGTTCTCCACGCAAAAAAGAATAAAATCTGATGCACGGGCATCCCTTCATCCATCCACAGTTGGAGACTTAATAAGCATTCGTGTAGAGGGGCCAAGTCTGGAGGACTTTGACGCGAGGGAGAGTGTGGCAGCCTGGTTCAGCCAAGGCCAAAGGGCAAGAAGGCCACATTACAAGAGTTGGTCATCTGAGGCTTGAACACACACACATGCACACACACACACACACACTTGGAGTAAAAGGTAATGTTCTTATCGATTACCATGTTTTGTTCTGTTTTACATATGCATTTGCATTGTATGCTGACATACAGCATGTCTATGACTATTAGAGAGGAGTGTTAACCTTGTCTTGTTGTTTTATTTGTGCTGTCTTAATGACGACTGTTTGTTTGCCAAATGATTTTCAAGTTATTTGTTCTCAATGTATTTTACAGAAATAAAAAAATATCTGTGAAACGCCGATGTTAAATGTCATAAGTGATAGAGTTGAAAAAAAAATTGGTGCACCTAACTTTTGGGCTGGTGCACCTAAAAAAAAAGTTAGGCGCACCAGTGCAACCAGTGCAAAAAGTTAGTCTGGAGCCCTGTATAAGATTATTTAATTTGCTCCAGAATGTGATTGTCTCAGTTCATCTGATCATTTAATGAGCCTTTTACGTTTTATCAGTGAAAATGCATGCATGTACATGTATGTTGCATAAGTTATAGATGTGTTACAACCTCCCACTACCATAGCACATCTCACATAAAAGCAGCCGGACAACAATTGATATATTAACGTTTTTCCCTTTTACTTGATATTTTTCATATATTACAAGAAAAGGTTTTAACAGCACAGTGAAAAAATAGTACAGGGCGGTTGGCAGAGGAGATAAGAAAACCAAAACAAAACCTAGCCAACAACTGACTCCTCGTTCCAGTCTTCCTCGCTCCCGTGTTCCACGCGCAGCCGCGAGGTACAAAATAAGAGTGAAATCTTCCGGTCGTCTGCCTAACCTACACTGACTGACTGTTCTACAAAACGTGCAGGAACAACCACCCAGAACTAAAACTAGCTAACACCACCACCACCAGCTAAAGCTATTTACAAAAGAAATCAAAACGAACTAACAAAACATTAAAAGGTGCGCGTGTGCCAGTGTCTGCTCAAAAGGGAAGCGCAAGCGAAAGAGAGAGAGAGAGAGAGAGCGCCATCACGAAGTTAGGGCGTCTTTATAGTTGAAGGACCGCCCAGTAAGCCCAACGCCAATGCACCAACGCTCCACCTATGGGATATGATTGGAGAGACATTAACAAGACCAGCAACACATCATTAAACAAACATGATTACCGCAAGCAACACCAGCACCACGTAACAAGATAGTTTTCACATGACGTCACAGAGTCGGGGATTCCCTAGTGGCGGCCATCTTGTGGGTCAAGCTTACCGTACGGGTCACTGAGCACACATTGTAACGCACGAGTACAAAGTCTTCAAAAGAACCCAAGCAGGCTATTTAAAGTTAGCAATGGTGCACACCTAGCCTAGTAAACTAGACCCACCCGCCTAGCGGCCAAAAATATTTTTGCCTAGCGAATGGGTCTAGCCTCGCACCATATAAACAAAAACACCCCGGGCATCAAATCGTGCCCGCCAATCACAACGCAAGGTTTTTGTTTGGATTCTTTGGGCGGGCTTTTGCAGGAGTGATGACAAAGCTGCGCGATGCTGGAGAAAGCACAACAGGAAAGATGGCTACGGCTAGTGAACAGCGCGCGTTTGACTCCGCTTTGGAATCAGTTTTAGAAGAATTAGACTTGGAGTTTTCGTTGAAACATGAGCAGGAAGAGGCTCTCCGCTCATTCCTTTTCAAGAAGGACATTTTCGCTGTTTTGCCGACCGGCTATGGCAAAAGTCTGATCTACCAGCTGGCTCCGCTCGTAGCCAAAAGGATGGGGCTAGTTTGTGCAGTACGAAGAATTAATAAACAGCTTTGAAACATTACTTTTTGATTGTTTCTTATTTTCCCGTTATTTTAAATTTAAGGGAAATTATTTCACCAAACACCACTAAATAAAAACTCTCAAAAACAGTTTAAGCAAACCCTTGAAAAACACTTGGAAAAAAAATGTGTATGTGGTACAGACTCCAAACTTGTGGTCATTATCTCCAAACTTCTTAATATCTAGAACCTGTTTATTAATTAATACGCATTTTGAAAAATTATTTATTTCAAGGCCTCCCCCACTGCTTTCTGTCGCTCTGACTACGTCACAGTCACTGTTGCGCCGATTGGTCAGAGCGTTGGCCTATACGCACAGAGACAGTTTGAAAGACAGCGGTTTGTTCCTCCCACCCCCTTCGGAAATGTCTACGGATCGAGGCCAGACTAAATATTCACATTTAGTCTGGCTTGCCAGGCTAGTGCACACCTGTTGTATTCACGGCTATCGTAATAGGTCAGATGATGACGTCAAGCGGAGCTTTTATGGAATTCCCACTGTACGGGAGCACGAAGGCGAGCAAACAAAGAAACTCAGCATACAAAGGAGAAATCTATGGCTTGCGAGAATCAACCGCAAG
The DNA here is from genome assembly GCF_027579695.1 of Neoarius graeffei. Lineage (NCBI taxonomy): Eukaryota > Metazoa > Chordata > Actinopteri > Siluriformes > Ariidae > Neoarius > Neoarius graeffei. Next base: position 116,672,892 of record NC_083572.1, on the reverse strand, counting down.
GATTATCAGCCTTCCAAACACAGCAAAGTCTGCTCTGATCATTTTATAAGTGGTAAGTTGTTTAAATAAACAATCAATTGTGTTTAAGTTTGTTTTTGGAAACCAAAACATCATGTGAACAATCTCTGGAGAATGCCTAACTGGAACCGCTGAGTGTACGTTTACATTGTAATGTACACTTAATATCGCTCGTTTGTCACGTTTCTATTTGAAACTTGTCACTTCACTCACGCAAGGGTCATTTTTGAAAAACATTTTAGGTCTATTCTGTATGATTTGATTTGTGTTTGGGATGCAAACAGCGCGCCTTTTGGCGGATGCCGCCTGAATCGCGCAGATCCGATTTTTTTTTTTAGGGGGGGCGTTGGAGTGTCTGATTATAATTTCAAAGTAAATTCTGTATTAAAATTACTAAATAAGCAAATCCGTTACAGTCCATGAAACAGGAAGTATAAGGATGAGAAAAAAACAGTTTAAATCGGAAAGCTGCGCACATTTGTGCAGCCCGAGCGGTGTGCAGGACTGCGCAAATGTGTGCAGCTTTCCGATTTAAACTGTTTTTTTCTCATCCTTATACTTCCTGTTTCATGGACTGTAACGGATTTGCTTATTTAGTAATTTTAATACAGAATTTACTTTGAAATTATAATCAGACACTCCAACGCCCCCCTAAAAAAAAAAAATCGGATCTGCGCGATTCAGCCGTGAAAAAGGCGGCATCTGCCAAAAGGTGCGCTGTGAATATATAAAGTTGTATATATCAGACAGCCTTTAAAGTTTGATGAAGTCAGTTTCAGGCTTTGGAGCAGGCTTTGGCAGTTTCAGGCTTTGGCAGCCCTGCATAGTCACTTGAAAATGCATCTTTGTCCACTTCGTAGCGGTCAATTCCCCCAATCAAGGCCAGTTTGGCTGCATACCGTTGTCGTGAGATGTCGTCTAATGTATCTATATACTTCTGTTTGCTTGATTTTGCCGACATTGATCTTTATTTTAGAAAACTGACTATATAACTTCATAAATTCGTCCGAGATAATGTAGCCGGTAGTGGCGATGGTCCGTTTTGTTTGCCCCACAAGATGGCGGCTGGGGGGCGTTCCCCGGAATGCCGTGACGTCAGTGAAAACTATCTATAATGCCTATCCTGTTTTAATGAGAGTCAACCCACAATCAATGAAGTCGAATCAGTCTTAGTTGAGCAAGTCGGTAACGGTATTTCTTACTTTCACCATAAATTTTTATTTATATTACTTTGGTCTATAGCTGTCAAAGGCCTTGGCCTTAAAACCGATTATCGCTGTGATGTCACGCACTCAGGGCTGGCTGGCAGCTTGAATACCAACTTTGTGGTCAATTTTAACTCTCAAAAATATATATTTTTTTATTCCCATTTATGCAGCATACAAGAATCAAGGATGGAGATACTATCCACTCAGAAATTAATTTAAAAATAAAGGTTCTGCGTATCTGCTTTAAGCACAGTGAAATTCCTCTCTGCATTTAACCCATCTGAAGCAGTGAACACACACATGCACAGACAAGTGAGCAATGAGCAGACACACACCCAGAGCAGTGGGCAGCTATGCTACAGTGCCCAGGAGCAGCTGGGGGTTAGGTGCCTTGCTCAAGGGCACTTCAGCCCAACCTCAGACCATGGCTGCCCCATGTTAACCTAATCGTATGTCTTTGGACTGTGGGGGAAACCAGAGAACCTGGAGGAAATCCACACAGACATGGGGAGAACATGCAAACTCCACACAGAAATGCCCCTGTCGGCCACTGGGCTCAAACCCAGAAGCTTCTTGCTGTGAGGCAACAATGTTAACCACTACACCACCGTGCCGCCCTGTAAAACACTTTAAAAATTAGAAAGAGTGATTATTGATCCAGAAGATGGAAGGTTTAAGTGTGTAATAAGCATTAAATGCATTGAAACGTATAGCATTAGGATTGCCAATCTAGTCGACTTCTCACATGTGATTGATATCGATGAAGAATGGTTAAGGGCTTCTTACTAGAGTGGCGGCTACAATTATCAAGTCAATTATTGACACCTTTTCAGATTTACTAATAAAAAAATAAAATAAAATAAATTTACAAAAAGGTGAGTTTCAGTTACAACAGTTATTACTGGTTAATTAATCAACCGGAAGACACACACACACACACACACACACACACACACCCTTTGATCTTGTCATCTGATGACACAGCTTGTTACCAGAGATGGAATATTTTTCAGCACGATCAGCAATTTGAGGAAAACCCGGATGTTATCATCGCAGGTAAGCATGGTGGAAAGGTCATGGACATTTTTACTGATCAAATTCACCGATATTTCATGATGTCCTTGTCAAAACCTACTTTATTTCTTACGCTTTCGTTTGACCATCGCCATTTTGTATCTAAATGCGCGTTTGAGAAGTCACGTGAGGTGTTGATAATCGTGATGACTTTCACCGGTGTCCACCATTATCGACACCCTGTGGAATTAAGGGACATTTACAACTGTTATGGATCAATCTTTGTGTAACATTGTTGAAGTAGATGAAGTACTTTCAAAAAATAAAAGTGCTGTGATTTACAATTTTTTTTTCTGATTCATAACAGAATGGAATGCTTATAGAAT